>NC_044061.1:9592382-9614882 GCF_902167405.1 Gadus morhua
ATCATATCTTTTTAAGCTTATGAAAATCCAAAGGCCATTGAGAGGTTTAGGTTCTTGAACCCATCAGTCAGCATTCAGAGATCCAGCTGTATCAGAGTTGGGATTATACAGGTTTTCGTACTATGTATGAACATCTTTTACAATATGTAGTGTTTATTCATCATACAATTTGATCAATAAATAATTGTTTTAATCCATATGGACCAAAAAATGTAGGCATAAACTATCAGCTTAGGTTAATTGCAAAAACAAATGCCTGGTTGTATTTGTATCTAGACAACCATGAACTTTCGCACCATGAAATTTCATTTTACTTTTATAGTAGCCTCAGGTGTATGCATAGGATTTCCGGAATAGCATTAGACCTGTATAATACATTTCTTTGAATAACCCTTTCAGGATGGTCCAAAATAAATACTAATCAAGGCTATATGACATGGTTAAGATCAGTATAACACTGGTTTCTGCATATTATAAACACATAACTTTCTTGAACTAAAATAGTTGGCCTATTGACGCAGGAAAACGATTTGCACAGAATAATACATTGCTAAGCTCCAGTCCAAGTGTTTATGGTAAGAAAAGAGTAAGCCATCCCAACAGAGGATGGTGAGGTTAGTGATTTAGCTCATCATAGCGTGCTGCCTTAGTGATCATGAACTCTTTCATTGTGGCTCCTCCCTGCCTTAGTCTGTAGCTTCCTTGATGCCCTGACGTCTTCTGAATGAACAGAATATTAATTAGTTTGCTAATTTATGATAATCTACACACTCGTTGACTCTCATGGGGCTCGTTATCCGGATCGTTTAGCATGGCCAGGAAGAGTCTCTGTCTGCTCGACCCTGAAGGTTGCCAGTTCAATTCCCAATGATGCAAGCCCCAGGCATCAGTGGTTGTATTTAACCCTGCGTGATACGTCATAAATCTACTTTTAGACTGTCTAATGCATTCATAAAACGAATAAGCATGCTATGATACATGCATGATTTAACACAAGTGACAAGTTAATATGCATTAGCTATGCTTAAACCATTTTATTAAGATAATGGTGCGATAGTTATACTTGAAGGGAAATGAGGGTAGGTGTGAGAAAGAATGTAAGAGCATTCAAATATGCGGAAACAATACATATCGATAGTTACATATTACCGTTCTTCTCACTTACTGTGGATGTAATTTATAAACACAATCATTCTTAAAACAGTGCATGAACACCCCTTTAACATGCATAAAATGCAAATTTTCACATAAAACATCCCTCATTTTCGCATTCTGGAACAAAGTTTGTTTTGAACGTGCCTGTTAAGGACACATTTTCTTTGTGAATTCAACACAGTACAACCTTACACCACTGACCGAAAGCCATGCATTTCTTATGGAGAATCAAACACCATGGGACACAAGCTTGTCCCCTCTTCCGTCTGCAGACAGATGGACTGAAGACCGAGGTCTGGGAACATTATGCACAAAACCACATCGACCACACTGACTTGTTTTGAGTCTGCTAGCATCTTTTGGTGGTCAAGTTTTGGAAGGAAAACATGTTTTGCTGTTAGAAATCCACCGAAAGGAATATTGAGGTTTTTTTTGGCAAATACATTTTATTCACTAGAAACAAATATTTATTCAAATTTAAACATGTTTCAAAGATTTGTATTCTTTAAGCTTTTTAACAAATCAATCAAATATTCACTTTAATAGTTATATTTGCCTCCACCTAGTGATTTTGCATATAAACAATAGTACACAATGACCACCACATAATACATCAGTATTTAACTTCCATCACTATAATTTGTTTCGTGAACAATTTATCATATTTCTATGGTGGCGTCATGACAGGCCTTTCCTTAAAGCCCCATTTCCCAAGGTTATTTATAGAAGCGCTGCACGTCGGAGTTGAGTTCGGAAATGACTTTTCCAGAAGGTTATAACTTAACTGAGATCTCAGCACCAATTCGCAAACATCATATCATGGCTCAAAAACCCAACAAGTTTAATATAGTTTTTATTTCTCTTGACACTTATAAACAGAAGGGGTAGGATTTCATGGTGGGTGTACCGATGTATTGTTTTGGCGTATTGGGTGTGTCTAGACAGTTGCTTTCAGAAGTGGTAGATTGAAAAACGTAAATAAACATAAAAGATAAAATCATAAAAGCAGCATTTTTGGGAGAAATGTTTCACTTGTTTTCCAGAATAATCTGTTTGGATCTCATGAGACTGGCCAGGAATCATATATGATATTATATATATATTTATAGCCCTTTTCTTGGCAACACAATTGTTCTACTCATTGGCTTGCTGGCACATGCATACATCTTAAGAAGTAACTCAACCAAATGTTGCTGTGGTTTGAAATATTTCAGCTTTCATTATGGAATTGTACTTCTTCTGGTCACATTATGTGCAGTACATCTAATGAGGTTTCTACCCCTCACACCCGCTGGTTTAATTATTTTATGAAGGGTTTATTGGGGCTACAGAATTAGCTGAACCCTGGTAGGTGCTAGGTAAATAGCAACGGACTCCATGTTGGCCTTTAATTAGGCCGTAAAGGTGAGCTAGACATGGACATCTGGAGAGACTAACTAACAAGCACACATCCATATTCACACACACACACACGCACACGCACACACGCAGGACGGGGAAATTAATGTGGCCTCTTAATTCAGCGGAGATTAACTCATTTCATTACTGAATGTGTTTGTCACATGCATGACTGTTTCTCTATGTATTGGCGTGCATGTGATTAAACAAACATGCATTTGTGTGTCCTGCTTTGATTTTGATCAGCTCAAGAGCATTGAACCACATTCACATTCAAAAAGGGAGGAAGAGAGCAACCTGTGTGTGTCTATGTGTGTGTATGTTGGAGGTTGCGTGACGGCATAATGAAATAAGATATGATGCAGTCAATGAATAATCTCTTTTGTCTAGCATTGAAAACATCCCTCTATAACAAGAATGAAGCAATATGCAACACACACGCACACGCACGCGCGCACACACACACACACGCACACGCACACACACACAGTTTGTTTGAAAGTAAATATGTGCATTTTTTAGGCTTTGGGGTAGGATATGTGCCATTGCTTTTTTAAACTTTAGGACAAATGATGTAAAGTAGTCGTTCTGGATAATGCTGAATTATCAATGGATACAGAAATACAGAGACACTTTGGATTGAACTTTAGATACTATGGTATGATAAGTCAAAAATAAAGGGCTATATGAGTGTACCAAAGAGATGGAAGACTTTTTTCTCTTTTGATTTTTAAGTCGAATAAAAATCCACCTACAGTTGAACACACAATTCTCTCTCTCACACACACACGCACACACGTGCACACACAAACACACACGCACACACGTACGCTCACACATGCTGCTGCACTCGCATCAAAATGTGATCCTACACTGGCCTAGTTTAAATGCACATTCAAAACCTGAATTAGGAATTCAAAGACAGTGACTGTCTCACTTTCATTCAAGTTTCTCCTAGACACAGTCACACACACACACACACACACACACACACACACACACACACACACACACACACACACACACACACACACACACACACACACACACACACACACACACACTCCTTTTACCCAGCTTATGCTGAGATTGTCACAGAGTCACAGTTAGTTCCAACTAAAGAACGTCAACCAAGCACGTCAGATTAACACAAGGCTGGTCCCAATAGATAGAACACATGAGCGCGCACACACACACACACACACACGCACACGCACGCACACACGCACACACAGGCATGCAGAAACACATGATGCAGAAAGAAAATCATTCATGTACATACGTTTACACACCAGGAACAAAATATGCCCAGAAACACATTCTGGAATACAACGCCTGAAATACACATTTTTGACATTATCAGACGCATACAGGAAACATGCAAACCCTGCCAAAACAAATCACGTATACAGACAGAAACTTGGAGGGACGCTTTGCTCTGCTAAGATCCTGATGACTGACAGAGAGAGAGAGAGAGAGAGAGAGAGAGAGAGAGAGAGCGAGACGGACGGACGGACGGACAAGTATTTTCTTTTTAACTAAATAACAAAAATGGCGTAATAGTAAGAAAATAGGTTATCAGAATGCTAACGGCCCAAAATATTGTTTGTTGGCAGGGTCAGGTTTTATGAATGTGAACTGAATGGCAGGGAGCATATTAATAGGCAATCAGAGTAATTATGTACGTTTCTGTTTGGTCTTGGCTTGTGCACTGGGGCAAATCGGTCAGACTGTTTGTGCTCTGGTCTAATAATAACACACAAGTCAATAGAGTGATAAATCAAGGGCGGTTTCTCTTTCTGGATCACAAAGAAAATATTTTAAATTACATTTAGTGTTTCAAATCTAGAATGAAATATATGTATAAGCCTGGTTGCATATATTATGTCTCACAACGCCTTGTCTAATCCTATTATGCCTCAACCTCGCCATCTCGACCAGGAACCCAAACGACCATTGACGTCAAGTATAGCAGAAGTGTAGTCCACTTGCTGGTTGAGTATAGTCCACTTGCTGGTCTATGGTTAACACTATCTGCGTGTAATAACACACAACTCCTGGTAGCCTCTGTGTATTTACTGCCCAGCACTGTAGAAATCGTGTGTTTTCCATATAGATACATGTATGTACTGTGCCCTCGGTGAACAAATAAACAGTCTTATGCACTAGTACCCTCTATGGGAGCGCAATCATGACTTAAGGTGAATTGTAGCCATGTTTATAGGTGGGATTGCCATACAGACGCACACTATTTTGTCGTTTTAAACTATGAATCCTGATACCAGGCAATTCCTGTTTGTAATGCGCACAGGGTTTGCTTGATAGAAAATGTGCTCATCATCGAGTCACTTTGCGTAATCGTCGACTAAATGACATCTTGTAATGAGATATACCAGAAAACGGGGGGGCACAATCCATGAAAACGGGTCATTGAAATCGGTATCTGGGGCCGAGGACATAATAACTCCTTCTTTTGTTTACCTTTATCGTTGATACTTGACAGTTTGCCTGGGGTTATCGACGCGTCAGACTGAAAGGCAACCACGAAGCAGAACAATGATGTATGTTTTCTCTCTAGTTTGCTCTTTTTTCAGTCTTTTCTCCCTCATTGTGCCTCTGTCCCTCTCGCCCATTCTTCCACCTTTCACAAACGTCATAGTTGAATAATTGAAGTGGCTGGGAGAGGTGAGTGTGGGTTAAAATGAAAGCGGGCCTCTTCGATGACGCACTGTCTTTTCTGCGCGGTTGACCTCCATGACTGTCTGTCTTTTCCCTTCGTCCACTTTTCACTTTGTCCTTCGATGAGACACCTTTTGTGCCTCTGCGTAACTCATCTTTTCGGGTTGGTACGTGTGGGTCAATCATTCAGCAGGCGTACCTTGCCATTCATGATGGCCATTTTCAATCAAGAACATGCATTGTATGAAAGAGTAGGGTTTGAATGGGTGCCCTCAAATATGGCTATAATACTTGTTAGGCACCAAGTTTATGACCACAATGCCACAGTGAGAAACATTCACACATTTTTTTCCAAGGCCCTGTATTTCCAGCTATTACTATATGGTTTTTGAAATAAGTGGTACAGTAACAGCTGCAATTTTACTTCCTGGAATTGTATTGGTAATTGTATTTTGGCCTCGGTGACTTCAGAAGCAGACCTCTTTTAGATATACAGTTCTGGTTTTGACTGAAATTGAATTTGTTGCATGAGCAGGCAGAAAACAACCAGCCTAGGACTGTCAGGCCATCGTTGGGGTGACTACACCTACCCCCCATAGGCACAATGCACGGATGCACCTGCAGGAACACAGACACAAGCACACACAAGTGCAAACACACGCACGCACGCGCGCGCGCGCGCACACACACACACACACACACACACACACACACACACACACTCGTATACACAAATGCACACCCCCATGTAAACATACTGAAAAGCACACAAACATTCTGTGTAAAGCAACAATGCACCATGAAAGCTGTTACTGAAACCGAATCAGTCTCTCTCTCTGTCTCTCTCTCTCTCTCTCTCTCTCTCTCTCTCACTCACTCACTCACTCACTCACTCACTCACCCACACTCTCTTGTTTTCCACTGCTCTCTGTGAATATGTTTGTGTATATTTGTGTGTGTATGCATGCATGTTGCGGTGGTTGAATGTATGTGTGTAGCGGTCGTAGAGTGGGTGTGGGTTGTGGTGAGTCTGTTGCACTCTAGTTGAGTAGGGAACTTGACGGCTGATGTTCTCATTCTTGCCTTAGGCAAGACAACATGAACATTTGTGTGTGTGTGTGTGTGTTTGTCTTTCTGTATCTAGGTCTGTGTGTGTGTGTGTGTGTGTGTGTGTGTGTGTGTGTGTGTGTGTGTGTGTGTGTGTGTGTGTGTGTGTGTGTGTGTGTGTGTGTGTGTGTTTGAGTCATTGACATTTAGGTAGGCAGGAAGTGACCGGTATTGGACAGGAAGCACCACAACTGGTGGCCACATGCTCCTAGACAGACCAACATAACAGACTCCAGTACACAATCAAACCACATGCACACAAACACAAACACAAGCACACACACACACACACACACACACACACACACACACACACACACACACACACACACACACACACACACACACACACACACACACAAACATTCAAACATACAAATAGGCAGTCATAGGGATCTAATCGGAACACACACAGCACACTTGGTCGTTGTTTCACAGCTCCTGTAATGCAAGCACGCTCGGATGAAATACAAATGCAGATGCAGCAAGAGGAATGAGGAAGGAGACAGCAGAGAGAATCACAAAGGCAGACTGACAGAAAGAGACTGGAGTATTACTTACAGAAAGAGAAACGAGTCAGGCTCAGTGTCTTCTGAGGCAAGACGATTCGTATCCGCACAAAGGTGAAATCCTTGAAGTTTAAATCAATTTTGTCCCATTTAAGTGGCACACAATTGATTTCACTTTCAAGGTTGGATTGCTTAACTTAGCCTAACAACGGATGTACGTTGAGTCAAATGTTATACAAATGGAATATGGTATCTACATTTGAAATAGACATAAAATAGCATGCTTGTAATGTAATAGGTAATCGTTATAGATTTAATCACTGCTCTGCTGACTTTATTCCGTTATGGGGTCCAGCACACTTTCGAACATTTAAAAAAAAAAAATAACACTTACAAAACGTGTTACATATTTAAACATGTTTGTGTGTGAGTTATTCAAACGAAGCCAGAGGGCACAGACCTTTCACAAAAATCTTTTCAATCAGAATCATACTTTACTTGTACAATTATCCCATTTTTGCAGTTGTTGAACAACAACAACCCGAACATGGACATTGGGGACAATGGTCATGTCCGAGTAATATGAATCGTAACTTAAATACTCAGTTATTCTTAAAATAATGGTAATCTCTCTGATGATCAATTCATAAATTAGAGAGACACTTGTCTCTCAACGACAAAGGTTGGTCTTTGTTTAAGCATAGAACAGAAAAGTGTATTTTTTTGTCTAACTGAAACGTATTCCTTCTTCAATAATTTTTCCTGTTATTCGTTTTTTTGTTAAATAAATATGTAGAATCATTGAATCCAAAATTCTGAAGGGTGAATGCTCTTAATTTTTTTGTCATCGTTAAGCTTTGCAATATAAATACATTCCAAATTTACATTTAAAGCGAATGAAAAGGGAAATCTGTATTTCGGACCAGAATATTGAAGGTATACCGTGTGCTTTAAGCAACAAGATGGTCTCATGAATAAATTACGTTGCAAATTCAATCAATTGAAGGTACTTTCAACAATATCATTCATGTTTATTTGAGTTGTATCTATATTGACTCTCCTTACCTACAAACACAATAAACAACATAATAATGAGAAACAATATTTTAATAATTCTATAAATGATGATAATCATTTTACACGATTAAGTACTTGCAAAGTTATTTAGGTTATTTTCCATTGTAGGCAGTTTCTAGATGTCAGAAGAGTCAACAATTGCTCATAGTCTGGGAATATTGTCGAAAATATTTCTAATCACATATGAATCAACTCACCATCTTTTCAACAAGCTAATATGTTTAGCCAGCCTAAAATATGAATGATTTGATAGAGAGACATAATATGGCAATGAGTTTACAAGCTGCCTTATGAGATGCTCCTTTACATAAGGGTTATCCCATTCCAGTCCCTTTCAAGTCCAGAGAGTATAAAATGTGTGTGCTATGGTAGAGATTTTGATAATTATCTTTTATGCAAATTCAAAACTATTCCATAGTTATGTTGGTTTTCCCAGTGGTCTGGCAGGCCCATGAAACAACCATGAATTACAAGCAACTTTGAATTTAAACTTTTACTGCAACATAATGATAATCATAGAAAAACCTATCCACAGCCTAACAAAACTACTGCTAGATATGTTGTGTATACATGTTCTTTATGCTGGTAAATCGCCAAAGAGCCTTTTCAAAACAAATTTTGACATTGCCATGAAAATTGCTGGGCTAGGAACAAACATTTACAGGAGAACAACAATCACTCATGTAAAAAAATGTGATCTCCGGGATGTGAGCCAATCACATCTGTTGTGGACCCCCAGTACTGATTACCAGAAGACAGCAGTGAACTAGTGCTTGATGTGGCTGCTGTGTTTGTGTTGCGGGAGCGGTCCAAAGCCACTCCGCACGCGATTCATCCCAACCAAACCAAAGCGTGGTGGGGAGGAGCAGGGCTGTTCTCAGGTTGGTGTTTTTCTCTGGATCTATGAACAACTCGGATCTCCGCTTTCCTCCATGGTGAGCGATTAATAGTGTTGTTATCATAGGAGGTGTTCCACTCTGAAAGCTTGGGTATAAATGCTGGCCCACGCACACACCCACACACACACATAGGTAGACAGACAGAAACAAAACAAACATTGATTGCATTCAAATGGTTATAGCTAAAAAAAATCATCATCAACTTTCTCTCTGTGTGCGAATGTGCCTGTGTGTGTGTGTGTGTGTGTGTGCTTGTGTGTGTGTGTGTGCTTGTGTGTGTGTGCGCGCGTTAGTGTGTGTTGGTTTCTATGTGTACCTATGGGCTCTGAGTTGCAAAAACACTCTAAAGGGTCTGTTTATTTCCCCTAAAGATAAAACATATTGATCCACAAAAAATGATACACTCCTGGAGTTGCACACACACGCACACACACACACCACACACCACACACCACACACCACACACACACACATGCATGCGCACAAACACACAAGCTTTTTTTTTCCTGTGAAATGTCTATTTCCTCCATTGGCGCCCACATAAACAGACTCATGCACTGAGATGAGCACTTTATTGCTGAGATATTGGGAGGTTTACAAGGGCTTACATTGTTTTCATGGTTTACACCCACACATAAAGACACAGGCTCCAGGCACACACACACACACACACACACACACACACACACACACACACACACACACACACACACACACACACACACACACACACACACACACACACACACACACACACACACACACACAAACACAAACATTTACTTGTTTCAGAAGAAAATATTACCACAGAACTGTCTCTATCATGTACTAAATATCATTCTGGTCAAATGTGAACATAATATATTGTGTGTGTGTGTGTGTGTGTGTGCGTGTGGGGAGGGGGGGGGGGGTCTGTATGTGTGTTTGTATGTGTATGTTTGTACAGATTACCAGTGTACAAGATGCATACAAACACAAATGCAGAACATTGTGTAGGTGCCTCTCATAATCCTGCAATGAATATTTCAACACATTTTTGATTTTTATCCTTATGCTGTATTTTATGTTTCCTAATAGGGAGTGCATACATAAAACGACAATCACAGGTGTGAAACATTTGAAATACACACACATGTATGTAGACTTTGGAGTCATAGGGATGTGGAACATTAAGTACATCACCTGAATACAAGCAAATACACGCAACCTGAACCAATGCATTCATGCATACATTCATGTATACATACGGAACAAAAATACATGCATACTTTTACATACATACTTACCGTACTTACATACACACAAACATAAATGGATCTAGGGACAGCAGATGTAAATTAGCCTAAAGCTCACTCTGGTGCGATGCATCAAATGGTTACGTTTATCTTTTAAGTTTATTATATAAACCTTGTTTACATAATTCTTAGTCATTTGAAAACTTTTTTTGATATATTCTCCTTGACTTCAGATGTTCGGATTCCTCTCTAATTGAAAGGTGTTAAGGTTGTTTGCATTTGCATTGCCTTAGTACCGAAGAAGTCTGATACTGAGGCCATAACAATCTACCAACTTCTTTGCTGTGTAGATTCCATCAACTGTCTGGCAGCCTTGCTTGCAGCCTTCCAGACATGCCCACTTCAGCCAACGTGTATTGCAAATTAACTTGGTCTCTACCGTCATGGCTGACTTCAGCCATGGCCAATCCGAAAGTCTCCACGATGCTCACTCCTCCTCACCTTTGTTGTTACAGCCCACGGTGTGAAAGTTTATAAGAATCATGTACACCCATTTTCTCATTGAATAAATGCTTGGTAAATCCCTGCCTATATCTTCCCATGATCATGCTCTAAAATTCAATCAAATATTTTGCTTTCAAGAAGTCTCCTAAAAAATAAGTTATTCTTCATCCAATCCATCCTGCCATCCATCCATCCACATATTCACAGATGCTTACAAACATACATACTTACATGGATGCACAAACACGTACATACAAACAAACGTACTGTACCTTACATTCCTACATACTTACCTAGACATTGAGCGGGAAGCAAGCACAAGGGCAGGAAGACAAGAGGCTGAATGGATGCAGGCACACTATACTACGTGAACTGACAGCAACACACACACACACATAGACACACACAGACAAACATAGACACACACAGACACACCCACCCACGCAGCGCATCAATCCGTTTCTATAGTGAGTTGACAGATGTAAATGTGGATAGAGGACAGCAAGACTAAATGAAGATGCATTATTCCCGGTTTGAGGGTGTGTGTGTGTGTGTGTGTTGGGACATGGTGCTGGAAGGTCGGTGATGATTAATGTCACGTTTAAACATTGGGGCAATGAAATGCATTGCAGAATACTCTATTGTATGTTTTTATTTTCTTCATGTCTCTGTGTAAGGGTGTGTGGGATTCATACATAATCAAAATGCTCACAATTGTGCCGGAGACATGCACGTACACGAGAAAACTCATCTGTCAACCTCTGGCTCTGCAGAGACCCAGGATGAAGGCTGTGTGTTGCTCTGTCTTTGCTTTTTCTGATGGGAGTGACTGATGGTATTTTCTCAGTTGTTTCGTGTTTTTGGTCCCCTCTGGCATACTGTAGCCTAAGGGCAAGGTCACCGTTACTATGGCAACTCCATGCCAGGTCAGGGTTGTCATAGTGATAGTGACTGGAAGGAGGAAAGAGGAGTGATGGGTGTGTTGGCAGTGCCCATTGGTGAGGGAGGAAGTGCAGAAGGAGGATCACCTCTCCCTTCCATCACCTTATAGATGGAAACGTGTCCATAGACGGCGTAACATTTGGCGAATCAGGGTATAAGTTCCTCGTTCCTGGTGGAACATCTGTTGAATCAAGTATGCTAGAGCTAAGTGTTCTAACTGTAATCCAACAAACCAGCAAGGCTATGGCTGTCATCCCTCTAGAGGTGAGGGAAACGTAGACCAACACGCTTTGACACCAGCCGACTGTGATTAGGATCATTCAAAACACTAGCTCATGGTTGCTGTAAAGTGGTGGAGGAATCCTGATCTGATTCTATGTGTGCAGGGGGGGGGGGGGGGGGGGGGGGGGAGACAGGTTTGGTGTCGCGCACCAGACGGGGCAAAAAGATTCAAGACCATTGTTTCCAATGAAGGTGCTGACATCGTTGCGGACGCGGCACTCCGACTGACAGTGCCGCGCTATGACTTCCCGCACCGCCTCCAAATCTCGGAATCGCCACCCATCATCTTTTCCAATTACAAGACCCCCAAAATGGACGCTTCCTTGTGTGTTGTGTCCTATCTGTCACGCTCCGCTCCGCTGCGCCTCTCATCTGGCACACGGACCCGATTTATTACGGCCGGGTCCTCTAAAGCAAGAAGTGTGTGACGCCTACCTACAGTGCGGACCGCAGCCGGTGCTCAGTCGATAACCTTTGGCGACAAAAGCTGCACTCTCATTTCTGTGCCTTGGGTAAGATATGTAGTGTAAAAACATAGACGCTAACTCGATGTGACATAATTCAGTTATGTCGTGTTTGGTGTAAACAGTGATTTACTGATGTGGTCAGTAAATATGTCACAACAAGCTTTTTTTCCTTTTTCACTCAACATTAAGCATCACTAGAGTGTTTCTTCATTGACTAAATGGGGGTCGACAGCCAGCAAGACGAATTTAGCATCTTAAGTATAAATGTGAAATTTATTGGGTCATGTCAATGAATGTATATTTTGACATCCTTTGAATTAAACACTGATTATTCAGTCAAACAAGTAAATCGCTTAAACGTATCTTGGCCTTTTTAAGATATCATTGGAATTATGTATTGTTGTGGTTGTGGTCTCCCTCCTATGTGTTTGTATGGTGAAACCGGGTTCTCGGCTTTCTAGCGTGCACTTCGATTGCACCAGTTGTTTGGCACTAGCCGGTTGCCATACAAAAACAGTAAAAACCAACACCATCCAAAGCACACCTTTATTGAATGTGCACACACAACAAAACCTATTTTCAAGGTCAGAAAGTAGTTTGCAGTTTGTTGTGTGTTTTGTAGATTGGCTGCTGCTTTCTGCCCGTCCAGGTCCCTGCTTAGCTCCTTCCAGAATCCTGTAGCCTGAAGCTAAGCCACTGCAACCACCAGTCAGGTCAGGGAGAGGCCCGGTAATGACGGCCAGGCAGAATAAAGGATGAACAGAAGATGGTAGCAGATCAGGGTACACTAGCAGCAGTTCAGGCAGAGAAGTGAAGGGAGAGGGAAGCATAGGTGCATGAATTACATTGTAACTACCTAAACATCAACCTTGTGAGCTTTAAAGCTTTATTCCGCAAATTGCAACAATTTCTTCTTTCAATGTGGTTGGAAACTGAAAGGTTTCAGGGCTTATCTGCCTTTTGTGTCTGAAGGTTATGATTTATGTCCTTCATGCACTGACTTCATACGGTAAAGAATGGACAAGGATATAAATGTTTCTCCCTTGCTTCAACCATCTCTATTTCTATATGAAGTTGAATTGCACTTGGGCTCAGCAAAGGTGAATCTCTCTATAGCTAAATACTACTACTACTACTACTACTACTACTACAACTACTTCATTACAACAACTATATTAACAACTTAGAATAAAGGAAAGAAATGCTTTCAGCTTCAAAAGTTGGTTCATATACCTGCAGATTAAAAGTTTCCCGGAAAATGATAAGCAGCGTTCAATAAAGTGTTGAAAGAAGAGTCAGGCCACATGCCCTCCTTCTTCCCTCCTCTTCCTAAGCCTGCGTGATCAGTGTGGCTGAAGGTGCCTGCAACCAGCTACCATTTTCAGCAGATCTGGGCAGTGCCAGGACAAGGGCTTCATGTCAAGAGATATACCTTAATACTAGCGCTGTCAAGCGATTAAAATATTTAATCGTGATTAATCGCATTAATGTCATAGTTAACTCTAATTAATCGCAAATCATTTTTCTATGCTAAATATCCCTTGATTTTTTTGTCCCATAATTCTTCTAATTTTAATTCTCTTATCAACATGGTGAAGTGCATCGGCTTGCCTTGTGCAAATGATTTTTTATTGATAACAACATTGGCATATACACTGATCAAAACAGGACGATACAAAAAAAGAGCCTATAGTGCAATTAAACGACTGCTTTGAACAAATGTCATTTGAACATAGCAGTCAGGCTACTGCTTCTTTGTTTTGAGCCAAAGAAAAAAAATATTATTATTATTTTTTTTTTTTATAAAATAATTGCGTTAATCGCGCGATAAAAATTTTAACGCCGTTAAATTTGGTTTGCGTTAACGCCGTTAATAACGCGTTTAACTGACAGCTCTACTTAATACCTATAGATTGCAAGGGGTTCCAAACATGGACCTGCTTGACTGCCCCGGGACCCATTTCCCAAGTTAAGTCGAAACCACCCAGTGGGTGGTCCCACACCATCCATCCCTATATGGTACACTGAGACCCCCAGCAGAGAGACAGTGAGAGACCTCCAGGGTCTGCCTTGCTCCCAGTGAGCATGGCAGGGGGTCGTCCCCACATACAGGCCCTCACCTCTGGGCGTAGAAGACGGTGTGGCGCTGAGCTCTAGCACGTCCGTACGGTAGAGACCTCGGTTCCCAGCGTCCGGAGGCTACAGCCCCCCCTGTTTAGGAGCCAGATACAGGCGTGCCAGATTGACCTTGTGTATGCAGGTGCCGGCGGGGCCATTAGCGAACCGCAGACTTGGCGAACCGCGGGGTGGCGGAGGCCAGCAGGGAGGGGGGGGGGGGCCACCCCAGTCAGCATGAGGCCCGTCTCCTGAACTCTGCCGGGGAGAGGTTGGATGGGCACCACCAAGGGGAAGGCGTACAGCTGCGCCAACCACACTCATTAACACAAGGTTAACATCCCGGATCTGATGTTCATCAGGGACTTACATTTGCAAATGGAGTATATTAGGGAAATTAACCACACGTTTTTCACCTGCTGTAAATCTGTGTACAGCATACGCTCGCGAGGTTTTTTCTCAACCCGGCTTTTTACAATCCATCTCTCTTATGAGACAAGCTGAAATAAATAATGAAATAAATAAATGAATAAGCAGTGACTAATTGTTTAATTAAATTACTCTTTTCTTGCTGGAAAGCAGTGGGGTTGGAGATTAATTATCCCCATGAAAGCACTGCCGAGGTTTTAACACGTGTCACCACTTTGGATTATTTCCAACAGCAATTGCAATTTACGTTTTAAAATAGACCAAATGCATTTAGTATTGAACATAGCATTGGCTTCCCTTTTTTTTTTTATGTAGCTTTTTCTTCTTCTTCTTCTAGTGATGGCCATGTGAGTTTTGCCACGCTCCAGTCACTGTTGCTGAATAACATTCAGTAAACTTTATGGCACTGGGCATCTCAGCGTGGCCATGTTCTAGTTCCACCCAATATTCCTGAGCGCTCCTGCAGTGGAGCAGGAGAGATTGAGGACATGTGGTGTTTAACAGACTGTATCTGCTACACACTGATTACTCTGTTTAGCAGGTGATTGATGAGAAGCACTGCTGGAAATGTCACTCTGCTTCGCTAATACATTTGCACCGAGGAAACATAGCAGGACGCTGTTAATACGTTTTAACACATTCATATCAAGGGACCACGAGTGACCAATTTTGGAAAATTCCCACTTTATGGATCTTTTGAATTATTCCAGCCACACCTCGCTGCTTTTTATGCCAGACCCGAAAGCAATCTAAGCATAAAGTCTAGCTCTGTGATATATTCATTGTTCAATGGGGAAGAAAGTATAATTCCAGTAATACCATGTTCTGGTTTATTGTATGGTGTAATTTCCAAGCTATGCGTCATCTGGCTATTTCCCTTCACTGGTGATGCATGTGAATAATTCTGCAACGGTCCATAGCTCGAATATCCCCAAAAGGAGAAGCAAAGACCAGAATGCTATGGCCATGCTCTGATAGGTCAATTATTACGGCTGCTAACAAATGTAGAAGTTTCCAAGTTAAATGCATTTATCTGACATTAACCATATGAATGTAGACCTGGGATTGAACAGCCGTCGGCTGCCATCGCTGGTGTTACAGAGAACAGTCTTTGCTGCACACACATCGAATACAGGCCAGGGCATCGTGATGGCTCATAGTTGAAAGCCTATCTCTCGTCGCCCTGTGTTATCTTGTTATCCATCTCTGTGCAGGACCTTTGTCCTATTTCTCATCCACTTCGCTCTCTGCCTTTTTGTTCCTCAGGACTTGAACCAAACGACTCTGCTGGGTATAGATAGATGGATCCATCTATCTGTGGATGCTGATGTATTACCTACGTCATTTGGTGGACACTTTCACTCAAGGCTTCTGTCAGCACCACAAGTGCACGCATGCATAGCAGGGGTGGCCCCCAGCGAGTGAAAACGCAAACAGGAAATATCTGAAAATCAATGTAAAATATGAGACACACAGTGACCACTTGGATAAACAACAACCCATCGATCATGTGGTCAGCGGTGGGACTGAGTCTGTGCCTGGAGGCTCGGAGTCTGACCCCCTCCCAGGACGGGGGGGGGGGTCATCTGCACATTCTGATGGTGACGTCGGACCTGTGTGTGTTGCCACACAGGGCTAAAGGAGTGGGCTGCAGGAGGGGGCTGAGCTGCTCCTGAGTTTAGGGTCAGAGGAGGTGAGGTCAACGGTTCTCTCCACCTGGGGTCTGCCCGTCAGAATCCATGCTTTGTTCCTTCCAGTTAAAACTACCACACACTGCTCTGCAGTATCTAGGCCTATAGACAATTGCAGCAGGCCAATGTACATTCTTTGTTGTGCATACACCACATGAATGAGGTGCTTATGACAAAAACTGAGGCGTTCTATTACACATTAACACCAGCAGCATGCAGAAGCATGGCTAATCGCAGTGGCTTTGTTATCGCCAAATGGCAATGGCTTAATTTGTTTTTTAAGTCAAGTTCTGTTTTACCGAATTTGCAAATAAAGCAAGCTGCCAAAGAAGCATGTAAGGGATAATTTCAGCAGGCTATGCAGTCTCTGATCATGAATGGTAATCTTTCGTTAAAACAAATCCATGTGCGTTGTAAATCCGCTTATGAGTTTAGGCAGATATTTCCAAAAGGAGAAAATCAACCTCCTTGGATTTACAGAAAGTTGTGGTTTCCCTGAAACCAAAACCACAACATTCGAATCAAGAGAAGCAATTACAAATGAGCTAAAACAGTCTGCAAAACCAAAGTCCCAACTACGACAATAGCCATAAAAATAAAGATCATAACCAGTGTTAATGCAGTGTTGGTGTAATGTCTCCTTCCATCTCCAAACATCTAGGAATCACAAACAGTTGGTAGGCGGGGGGGGTAGCGCTGGTGCTGGGTCGCAGCTTGCCGCGTGCCCCATTAGACGTGGTTGGTTGGAGCTATTATGGACTATGTGCCACAGCTGCAGATACATTTATGCTATAAGAGCCCTATGTTAAGGACTCCATTTTGGTTCCCGGAATTGGGCTGCATTCCAACAGCAGCGAGGTACACCCAAAAAGGAAGAAATATACACGGGATTGGTCTGTAGCTTTGTGCTAATAGATATACACAGAGGGGACTCAAGAGATGCGCTTACAGCCTAGCCTAGGGCCGGCACAAAAGCTCTTACATTTGGATTATGTCAATCAATAATTTTCTTCACAGCCGTCTTTGTTCAGCAACATTTGTTTGGACTCCATAACTCCATAACAATATTTTTTCATCATGCATCGAGAGAAAAGTTACATCCATTGTTAATGACCTACACGTTCATTCTGTTCCTCATTTTTCAAGGGGTGCTTTGTATGGTTTGACTGTTCTTTCAACGTTAAATGAGAAGAATTCACCCGTTGACATGATGAACTCAAGATTGACAAATGGGTAACTGAATCAACCGGACCGATTTTCTCGTAAACATTTTTTACTGTGCCCTGGGAGACCTCACTAACATGCAAGTTAAAATGATGAATGTATAGCAAATTCTATTTGGTTTCACCTGCTCAATAGCTACAGGCATCATTTCATGGCATCTTGACGCTTTAAATTAAATTAGTCACTCAATAACCTTCCTGGTTTTGTTGAGGAATTGACCCAACTTAAATAGTTTGCGGGACAACATATATACCAAAAATGGTCCATTTGGTCGGACAGATTTGGTTGACTTCTCTTAAGCAGTCTCCTTTATGAGATTGAACTTTTCACACACTTGTCTAATATAGGGCATGTGGCTGGACCACATTCTCACCCCCTCGATGTAGGTTGCGAGTTTTAACAGAGGTTCAGTCAGACCATGTTGACCTCCAGGGAAAAAAAAGGTAGAGCAGACTTATTGCTGGTTGAATTGTAGACACAGAGAAAAACACAACACTACAATGCTTTATTATTGTATTCCAATTGTATCCTGTCTTTTCCTTTCTATTGTCTGTTTTGTCTATATTTCTGCTTTCCATTCAACTCACCTCAGCTCAACCTTCCATCGTTTCCCATGTTCAGTTTTTTTCTCTAGTAGAAAGGTGCCAAAAGATTCAGTCCCCTTTCCTAGCTGCTTCTCTCTTCCTGTGTGGTGGCAAATAGACATAATTTTGCCAACCACCTAGGTTCTGGCCTATTGGTTTCCATAACAACCCGCGGCCATGGACCAAGAGCTTTGGCAGGTCAGGAGGGACAAACTCCCCCTTGGTTTCACCTGCTCAATAGCTACAGGCATCATTTCATGGCATCTTGACGCTTTAAATTAAATTAGTCACTCAATAACCTTCTGGTTTTGCTCACCCTAACCGTAACCCTGAACCTAACCCTAGCCCTAACCCTAACCCTAACCCTACAAAAGTGAAACGAATCATTCAGATAGATCCTCATCCTAAAGTCAGTGACATAGATAGAGATGGTGATGAAGAGAAACAGAGGGAGTGTGCCCATGTGAATGGCACTTGAATGTATTACTTTATCCACCACAGCAGTCTTTGTCATTACATCAATAATCTGGTAATTACTCATTAAAACAGTTGGCAATTAGCTACATTTTTACTCCATCCTTACTGAAACGTGTTTGATTTGAAATTAATGCAAACATTATATTAATGTATTCCAAGAATCACCTTTTGAAACCAGTTGCACACAATAATTGTAATCGTTTGTAAGTGTTTCTATTTCAGGTTATTTACACTTGATTATGTTCAAACTTTTAGTAGGCCCATGTGCATACGGCAGTTTATGTTTGGGATTGGTTGTTTTTCTAAAACCATCATTGCGGTTGAGTTAGTCTCATTGGTACCAGCACATTATAATGAGCTAGGATGTTTTCGTGTCAACACACTCCATCATTGGATGAAGCCAACCAATGGCAAACACTGAATCTACGCTTGATATGTAGCCTACATAAGAGCAGAGCAGTCACATGAAACGACTTTTGCTTCCCCACCATACCAATTTCAACCGGGATGAATTGCATGATGGGTAACCATGTGATTCCAAACCATTAAAAACATTATCATGAACGATATGCAAACGTGGGCAGGAGTCTCACGCCCTCCAACAGTGGGGTCACAGACTGCCCCCCCCCCCCTCTCCTAACCCTAACCTACAGCCACCCCCACAGCTTCTACACGCAGTCATGAACCCTGGGGAGCCCCTCGGTTCTCTGATAGCATCCCCCCGGAGAGATACGGGCGGTCGGTATGTAAATGCAAAGTCAGAGAGAGGGTACAAAACATGGCTGCGGCGTGAATAAATGAACCTTCCCCTGTGTCAGCATGTATTAGATTCGGCGCGTCCGTACACTTGTACATCACGGTGAGTGCCGGTGGAAATGAGCCGTCAACGCGCGGTGCTCAGAGGAGGATTTGTTTTTTACAGCTGATAGATTACAACACACTGACAGTTTGTTTTGCCCAGAAAATAAGGAGGGGGCGTGTGTTTCTTTTTGTGTGTGATTTTCGTCTTTATTTTATTTTTTTTACAGTTTCTACTGTGCGATGCCTTAAATGCGTGGACGTACGATTTCATCAACTGCAAAACCCGTTTACAAGCATATCTATTATCCTCGGGGGTGCTGTTTGAAGTATCTTTCCAGGGATATAATGAATACGGTGCCGACGTTCCCCAGTGTGGACGCCGGCAGATGGAGGGAGTTATAAGAGGCTGTAGGAGTTGGTGTATAAAACTAGTCACAGGAAAGGTCAGAGTGCTGTCCCGTTGCAATGTTTAGACACGGCTATTTGTCTTGACGCCGACTTAATCCTTTGTTGAGAGAAATTGCACTTAGTGAGATAGTCCATCAAAGAACTTGACACCTTTACTCTCTCTTGGCTGCGCCCGGGTTTCTGGTACATGCATTCCTGATGAGATTGGAGAGACCACTCGCCACTTGCTCGTGGGCTATTCAATGCTGCACCTTGTGCTGTGAAATTGCCCGGACAAAAGCTTATTTTTCACTGTAATTTACTTGAGTCTTGTCTGAAATATATATAGAACACCGTGCAATGTTTTGTGGATTTAGCCACAGAGTCTGCAATCCATCCTTTTGCATCTTTAAAGTGTGTATATATATATATAGATATATATATATTCTGATGATATATTCGCAAATTCTCGTTGTGGAGAAAAAAGTAGGCTGGTCAACATCGAGATTTCCACAATTGCCGTGTTTGCATGCAGTTCTAATCGATTCAAACTGATCACTCAGTGCAACCGGTATTGATGGCTACGCGTTCCACTGTTACTTTGTCCGGTAGCTTGTTTTAAACGGTGAGTTTAATAAAAAAAACACGAACGGGGTTTGCACACACACCTCCCGTCCCATTACGATGGTGTGAACGAGGACAGGGTAACGCCTCTCGTTAGTGGGGGCTGTTGGCGCCCAGGGGGCCCTCTTCTCTCTCAGGTGTAAATAATGATACATCGCTGTTACACACAAGCCCCTTCTTCCACTGCCCAATCCCCTCCTCTACTCTGGCACTGATTAACAACGCAGTGGGTTTCTAACAAACGGGGAACTTTGACCTCTGTGACTTGGGGACCTTTTCCTTCTTCACCATGGCAACGTTTATCACTTCCCTACCCTTGCGCAAGGAGGCACAGCGCTTCGTGAATGAGTCGGCAGCCGTTCAGCGTCGCCCGATTGAAGCCGTGTAAAGACCTGTATAAATAAACTCAGCAGATCTTGTTCCTCGCTCATCTTTATTTGCTCACCTTGCCATTCCCTCTTACCTTTGAAACCTCCTTTGCCTTCCGGTCTGTGGGAGAAACGGTGCGTTCGCAGCTCTGTAAAACCGTAGGGGCGGTGTGAGCGCACGGGGAGAGGCGCGCTTCGCCTCGAGTGGGAGGAACATGGTCTCAAATGCCCAAATTCATAGAACCATATAATGAGTCAATTACAGTGAATTATACATGTTCAGGGCCCGCTGCAATTACTACACCTCTCCCTTCCTTACCGGCTGCATCTCATCAGAATTAGTCTCTCTCTTTTATTCTTTCTCTTCTTACTCGTACTCCCAATATCGTTTACTTCTTTCAGTTTTTGTCTCGTGTTTCTCTCCGCCATAGTCTCTCTCTCTCTCGCTCTCTCTTTCCTCATAATTCTTTCTGACCTAGTTCTCAGGGTCTCCTGGAAAGGCCTTCTGTAATTACTGCATCAGTGTTTAATTGGAATGGTATACAAAAAACATGCAGATTGACTGAAGGGCCTTTTAGACACACACACACACACACAGGCACACAGGCACACACAGGCACACACAGGCACACACACACGCGCACACGCACACAGGCACACACAGGCACACACAGGCACACAATCAAACACACACACACACGTCCCCACGACATGCTTAAGCTTAGTAAACAAGTTGTTTTCCGTATTTATTTGACAGAACCTATATGTTTTGGGATTAACTTTATGACAGATTAAGTAGCTGCCTTGTTGGATCAGCGCAGGATTCGCTGAATGCGTTGATCGCGGATAACTGAACTGCTGCGGGGTAAAGAAAAAAAAGGTTTCACCTGGTGGCAACCCGTTTTGGCCGACCACGGCGTGGTCCCTGCGCAGCGTGGCGTCTGTCCTGTGTTCTGACGGGGTTGGTCGCCTGTGTTCTCCTCTCTGTTGCAGTGCTGCCCAGCCATACGTGCGGCACCCCGGGGGTCATCCCCAACGGGGTGATCCACGGCGCCCGCTACAACATGGGGGACAAGATCCGCTACAGCTGTGAGTCGGGCTTTGTGCTGGAGGGCCACAGCATCCTGACCTGCATCGTGTCCCACGGGAGCGGCGCCCAGTGGGACTTCCCCTCGCCCTTCTGCAGAGGTACGCACTGCACTGCACTGACGCCCGATGGGCTGCTGCTCTGTCTGGAGGCTCATGGCTCGGTCAGTCAGACAGGGTGATGGTCAGCCAGTCTGTCTGTCTGTCTGTCTGTCTGTCTGTCTGTCGGTCAGACAGGACGCTGATCCGTCTGTCACTCAGTGAGGATGCTGGTCTGCCTTTCTGACTGACAGACAGGCAGCTGGTCTTGCCTGTAAGTCAGCTTGGCTGCTGTTTTGTCTGTCTGTCTGGCTGTCTGGCTGCCAGGCTGCCAGGCTGCCTGTCTGCCTGTCTGCCTGTCTGCCTGTCTGCCTGTCTGCCTGTCTGTAAGTAAGGCAGTGGGTTCACTTCACTGTGTGGA
>NC_044061.1:9617382-9659882 GCF_902167405.1 Gadus morhua
TGTGTGACAGCTCTTAAGTGGCCCTCCGACAGCTTGAGCGGCCCATCATTCCACTGCATTCTGACAGATTATGCACACACACACACACACAAACACACACACACACACACACACGCACACAGAAGAACACAGGCACACATACATACACACACATACACACTCACTCTCACACACAGACACACACGCACACACACACACACTCAAAAACACACACACGTACACACACACAAAAGCTCACGTACACATACACTGCCATGCACATACAACAGACCAATATATACCTAGACACACACACATACTTGTCTCTCTCTCTCTCTCTCTCTCTCTCTCTCTCTCTCTCTCTCTCTCTCTCTCTCACATGCACACACACACACACAAGTTGACTTGCACCAGAATAAGAGTCAAGGACCATTGTCAACCCACCATCTGCAATGCAGGGGGAGACAGGGAATTTGCTCCAGCCTTTAAGCCAAGCTGAATGAAGCTGCTCACCACATATCATAGTACTCACTAGGCCTTGGCATCCGCAAGCTTCCCATGTTCATCTCGGGTGATACAACACACTCTCTTTATCGTGCTGTTTATTATTCCCCTCGGCAGGTCATACATTCCACACTCACAGCACCGTAAGGTGAGGTCGTTGCTAGGGAGGGTGCATCGACTGTGCGAAATGTTGCATTTAGGATTCCAAAGGTTATGATGGAGGCAAGTATTAATCAAAAGGGACGACGGAATTACGAGTACGAGTACACTTGAGTGTAATAAAGTTTAATGGTATACAGTAGTATACACGTTATTATCTGGGGTGTAGTGCTAATTGTGTTGGCTAAGAGACGTTGACGATGTGCTTTCTTCTGTCGGGTTTGGATGAACAAATTGACACGTTTACATGGTCCGGGAAGTTGGTCGTTGTAGGAATGAGTGACAGGTGACAGGAGCCGTCTGAAGGATGCTTCCTGTCTACTGAGAGCCTTTTCTGATTGGCTGTCGTGAAAGCAATTTCCTGTTTCATGTCGCTGTCGGCATTCTGCCAGGATGAATGTCAGATTATCGCTAACGCACACGCACACACACATGCGAACTCAAGCACACGCACACACATGTGTCCACACAGACCCATAAGAGGACCATTTGTTTTATCCTGATATTGGTCCTATAACTTTGTTTCCTCAACTTTGTTACCAATAGAAGTATTGTATACTCCAGTTCGTTATTGCTTGCTTCATGCTATAATTAATAAAAAAAAGATATACGTTTATTGTTCAGATATAACTGTTGGGACCCGAGGTTTGCATAAACCATGTGGTATTCCAATGTTGAGGAGGAGCAGGCAAAGACATTTCTGAGTTTTGTTTATTTGCCGAACGTGATTCTTTGACCTAAACAAAGTGATTTCCCTTACCTGAGGCCACTCTTAAGATACTAATCCCTCTGATGAGAAAACATGTTTAAGATGTATTTGTATTCAATCTTCCTCACGCTGGACTCCAGCCTGCTTACTCCTCCTCCTCTTCCTCTAGCCATCCATCCCTTCTTCCCTGTGGACCCCAGCCTCCCAAATCCTCTTCCTCTTCCCATTCATCCCTTCTTCCTCCTTGAGTCCAGTAACCTATCTTTCGTCTCCTTCTCTTCCCCCTCGGTCCTCCCTCTTCCCTTCCCTCGCAGCCCTCCCTCTAGCTATCCTTCCTGCGTCCTCCCTCCATTCCCTCTCTCCTCCCATGTCCTCTGGCCATCCTCAAATCTGCCTTGTACTCCCCCTGGCACAGCCTCTCTATCTGTCTGTCTTTCTCTGTCTCTCGGTCTCTGTTGCTCTCTCACTCTTTGTCTCTTCTGACTCTCACTTCTTTGTCTCTCTCTCGCTCTCGCTCTCTCTCTCTCTGTCTCTCTCTCTCTCTCTCTCTCTCTCTCTCTCTCTCTCTCTCTCTCTCTCTCTCTCTCTCTCTCTCTCTCTCTCTCTCTCTCTCTTTCTCTTTGTCTGCCTGTCTGTCTGAATATTGCATTCTAACAACATATTTAAGTATTCCCTCAGTTCCATATGCGGTTTCCTTGCCTGTGTACTTTCCAAAATGTTTGTGTAAATGTCCCACTTGACAATCATCAGAAAGTACATTACTGTGGGCCCTGAGACATGGCAGATGCACACCCTGATCTAGTGTGGGTACACTGCAGGGCAGGGTCCCGGTTATACAGGGAAATCAAATACAATCCATTATTTATAAGGTCTCACAAGCAAGGTTAAACATTTTCCTCCTTATCATTTATGTATCTGTATGGGTCTGTGTACTTCACCTATTTACCCCCGTTTTTACCTGTTGTTCCATCAGTGTTTATGTTCTCATGCAGCCAGAAGTTCCATAAGAGTAGGGTAGGATGGTGTGGTGCTTGGGTTGAACCATCAATGTATGCCGTCTTTGTGTAGTTAGCCTTGAGGAAGATGACACAACTGGCTCTCTGATGTCATGAAGCTAAAGAAAACGTTTATAATAAATTAAATTTGTATCGGAAAATGGTGCTGGCTAAACGATAGATGCCTTGAGTTTTCTATGATTTTATTAAGAGTTAACTTGAGTCCAGTTGATAAACTGAATTTTATTAAGGTTATGTTGCTAACATTATATGGTCAATAACACTTTCCGAGATGTTTTATTCATTCCTCGTTTCAAGCGCATTGCTATTCTTCACCTCCTGGATTGTTATCAGCAAACCATTTAAAGAAGAAAAATGAAAAAAATGCTGAAAATGTGTAACACTTGAAACATTTTAACTGGATAAGACAAAAGGTGAATTTGCCTGCTTATTTTAGTCTGCTTACTTTTTCATCAGCAAACCATTTAAAGAAGAAAAATGAAAACAAATGCTGAAAATGTATAACACTTGAAACATTTGAACTGGAAAAGAATCATAGACAAAAGGTGAATTTGCTTGCTTATTTTAGTCGTAGGTAACATTGTGGTGCAAGAATCTTTGTGGTACTGATACATTGTGAAGAGTAGTTCAAACTATTTGAAATTCATTTTGTCTTGTGTCAGTGACAAAATGCTTTCAAACAGTGGCTCACTTCGCATTTTGCAAGACTAACTTATTTTGTGAACATACACATAGGCTGGAATGAAATGTAACAAATATAATACAGTAGTATAATATAGCATTGTTTATCAGGTACCCGGCATCACTATACTTGTGTACAAGGGTGAACCCCAATGGAATTGATAGAAATGATACAGCTGGTCAGTATACTGCATCCATTATCCCAACTGAAAGAAAAACATCTGTAACCTTCAGCACTTTTTCTACTATCAAAGCTATGTATACTTAAAAAAAACCAATTCAATTAATAATAAGTAAAATATTATTGAATGCAATACAAAAATCTTGGAGAGAGCGGGTTTAGTCCCGAAGAGAGACGTCTGATTGTCGGTGGCTGCATGCGTTTGGCAGTCTGCCCTCATCCAATAGCACTCAGTTTGGCTCATTCATATCTCTATCTACTCCATGCTAACCTGTACCCATCTCATTGTCGGCAGATCCTCCTCACTGTCCCCATGTTGATACTCTCTCTCCTCTTCTCACTCTCTGTGCTCTATAGTCTCTTCACCTCCCGTCAGTCCCCAACTGTGTGCTCAGCCTCCATCGCACTGAATATATTTACATGAACATACCGCACGCGTGTGTGTGTGTGTGTGTGCGTGTGTGGATGGGTGGGTGGGTGGGTGTGGGTGTATGTGTGTCGCTCATGCTGTCAAATGCCCGCTTAAGAGCTGTCAGATATGCATGCACACACATTAATGCACACGCATTAATACACACACACACACACACACACAGACACACAGACACACAGACACACAGACACACACACACACACACACACACACACACACACTAAAACAAAACATTTATTTGTGTTGAAGTGCACTGAAGTGAGGTTTAAAAGCACTTTATTCACTTCAGTCAAGGAAACCAATTTCGTCAATTTTTTATTCAATCCAAAGAACAACATACTATGAATATTATTGTTTTTGAAATAGTGTTTGCCTATAATGCAAACAGGTGCAACAGTTGAATAACGACGAGTAACCGTGCTACCGGGAAAACAATAGATAATCAAGGTGTCAGGAGTCCCCAGAAGATAGGTCATTCAACCATCTCTCCAACCTTGGGATCTGCACACCAGGATTCCCATTCCCCACTCCTGCCTGATGCCTTTGACTCTCGGCTTGGGGCTTGTCCTCTACTTAATTCTCCCTCCTTTTGTGACTCAATGTCACACCGATCTGTTTTGCTCTCCGTTTTTTATCCAACCTTTTCCCGATTCTTCGTGTCATTCACTAAATCCTTTCTTTCCCAGCCCATTTCCAAAAGGCACTCGTGCGTTTCGTGTCTGAACATTACATTTTTCAGCATTGGTTTGGTGCATTTTGGTGCTAATCCCATGTACCTGGTCTGATCTCCTTATTCATGATCTCCTAATCCACCGTTCACATGTTACCGGCAGTACCCCCCCACACCCCCCTCTCACCCGGGTAATGTCTCACCCCATTTAGCCTCTCCCTCCATCCGCTCACTCCCCTCCCTCACGTTTGACCCCTTCTCACGGCTCCCTCCGCAACCCCTCCCATAATTCACTCTGTTCCCAGCTTTCACTCCGCCGCTGCGGAAGACCTCGGTGGTTTTCTTGTTTTCCACTTTAAGCTGCTAATTTGTTCGTTCTCCCTCCCCTCCCTCCCCTCCCTCCCCCACCACCTCCTCCTTCCCCCTCTATTTTATGAATTTTCCCATCCGTCCCAAAGGTTGTATCTCTCTCTCTCTCTCTCTCTCTCTCTCTCTCTTTATCATTATCTCTCTCTCTCTCAAACTCTCTCTCTTTTTCCCTCTCTCTGTCTCTCTTTTTCCCTCTCTCTCTGTCTCTCTCTCTCTCTCTCTCTTTTTATCGTTATCTCTCTCTCACACTCTCTCTCTTTTTCCCTCTCTCTCTCTCTCTCTCTCTCTCTCTCTCTCTCTCTCTCTCTCTCTCTCTCTCTCTCTCTCTCTCTCTCTCTCTCTCACACTCTCTCTCTTTTTACCTCTCTCTGTCTCTCTCTCTCTCTCTCTCTCTCTCTCTCTCTCTCTCTCTCTCTCTCTCTCTCTCTCTCTCTCTCTCTCTCTCTCTCACACTCTCTCTCTCACACTCTCTCTCTTTTTACCTCTCTCTGTCTCTCTCACTGTCTCTCTCTCTCTCATCCCTTGCTCTTTCTTTCTTAGCGGTGACCTCTTCTCTCTCCTTCATTCCCTGACAGCCATTATTCATGAATAATGGAAGCACACAGCCGGAGAGGGATTGGTGTGAGGTGGGGGATGGGGGGATTGGGGTGGGGGGGGGGCTCTTTGGGAATTCTTAACATTAACTGGATGTCCTTAATCCTCTCCTAGCACATCTATAACCCCGGCCAGTATCCATCTCAAACAAATGAATCTACAATATGTTCTTAATCAAATCTATTATCATAACCATTACCTATCCGGGACATGCACTCTCTTTCATGCGCAATATGCTCATCATCAATCTAATATTAAGGGTTGTTATCCATCCAAAATCAATCTTTTTACATTATTTTATAAATTTTTATAATTACAGTTTGTACATTTGACACTCGACTTTAACTGCTGCTATTACGTCAGCGATCACTACTTAGACCACTACTAATAATACTGCCCTACTACTCCCACAACTACTACTACTCCTACAACCAGTACCGCTGATCCACCCATTTTACATCGCAACTTTCATAAATGGCAATTGCATCTGCAAGTGCTTTTAAACCCCACCAATTAAAAAACAAATGAGGGAATGACTTAAACGGGTAATGTACCTTGAAACAATAACAGCAGAGTGACTTTGAAGAATTTGGCAGATCCGTTCTTCTTTTTTTTGAAGCGTCTTAAGTGGAGACGGAAACAATCAGAGTGGAGCTCCGCAGCCTTCGGCTCAGTGGAATGATTCAGTGGCAGGGAGAGAGATCGCTGCCACGGGCTGATCGGTCGTATGGCGGCGGCGCCGGTGGAGGACTGGCGTGGTGGAGGGGGGAGGATCCGGGGCGATGCGTGGGTGTCTGGATCATTTAATTGAGATGGAGGAGGAGCGTGCTGGGGATAAGCATGTTGCTCTGAGCGTAATGAGACTGCATACTACGACACGCGTGACGCGAACGGCGTTAAGTCGCCGCACGTTTGGTCGGACGCGCTCGCATGGGCGTGACGGCTCAGCGGGGGGGCCACGGAGGTGTCGGCACGGGGAGGATTTGAAGCGGGGCCACTCGCATTATTGATGATATTCATATGTACAATCTATAAGTAAGGGGATGTGTTTGTTTGACATCGGAGTGTACGTGTGGATGGTATGGGTGTAATCACAGTTTTTGCTGAATGAATAGGTTGAATTTTGAACACGTTTGGTGAGCAAAGCTAAACTACGAGCTGAACCTTAATTTTTCGTGTGACCCTAGGCTGTTTTGACATGAGTGTATATTCACACTATATCCTGGCACTATATTGTTTCTAACAATGATTAAGCTCAAACCAAACCTCAACGCTTAGGTAACCCATGTCCACTCACGTTCAATATCACCTCATCATCACGTAGTATGTGTACCTGGGGAGGGTTTTGCGTGTTTAGGGGATTGCCATGGAAATAGCGTACTGCCCGGGCTTCATCCTGCCCGCCTAGCTTCATTCACATGTACGTCGTGTTGACGTGCGTTGGGAAGTGCTTCCTTTGAATAGCAATCAGCTGGAATATCTTCAGGAGGCTTGATTCAATTACGATCACAAACTTCACCCAGTCACATCAGGAGCAATCCAATTAATTTAAAGTCCAGCTTGTTTTGTTGTGTTGTCTTGTGTTGTGTTGTATTGTATGGCCTTGTGTTGTTTTGTGTTGTGTGTTGATTCATGTCCTTACACGTAGAGGTTTAGGACGGGACAGGTCGTTGATGGACAGAAGGGCGGGGCGGGTTCATGGTGGACTCAATGATCTTGTCATCGTGAAACATAACATCACATCACACTCATGTCGCCACGCTGGGTGCTTCCACAAAGATTTCTGTCATTATACTTCGTACGGCGTCTGGCCCGTCTCACAAACAAAACGCTCCACCTTTTGTCCGGCCGTCTGCAACTCACAGAGAACATCGTTTTAAAAGTTGTGTGTTTCGCTTTTTTGTCAAGATTCAACTTTGCAGAGTGCTGGAGTGCGTCATTGTTCTTTAATGGAGGGAAGGAGCTTTCTCTGAGCAACCCTTCATTAGAGCCAGTCTTTTGCTGCTCATTCTGATGGTAGAGTCTTTAGTTTTTTATTTCACGTTTGAACACGCGGACAAAGGCCTGCAGACGGTCGCCGTGAAAGCAGCGTTTGAGGTTATTTTTATTTTCATGCGATGCAATCTTTGGGTGGATTTGTGGGTCTATCCACTTCTGGATTGACAGAAAACTGTCCTTGTTTGCAATTTGTATTTCACCCTTTGGAAGGATGAACTTCAGATTGGTTGAAATAGTTTCGATATTGCCTCATCGTCTCTTCTAGAAGGATGCAGTCACACTTTCAGTTACGAGATCATTGCAGGTATCTCCAGAAAGAACTGCCAAAACTGAGGCTTTTATGTAGAAGTGGCGGCTATTTCTGTAATGGCACTTCCTCAATGTGTTAGTTGACACCTCATGTCCAATTGATCTCATTTCAGGACCTTGAGTTGAAGACCAGTTGAAATCCTGTCATGTCCTGTAATATAAAACTATTCAACATATGTACATTGAAGTGTCATAATGATAGGGCTATTAGACTGAGCTTACCTGCTCCAAGGAAACTGGTAGAACACTCTAGCTCCCAGCAAGATTCTTGCATAATTTCGTTCTATTGTATTGTTTTCGAACACTGAAATTGCTCTTTCGTTTTATTTTTTTCATTTTTATATTTTTTTGCACAGTTGCCACGCTTGTTTTTGGGTACCGGAATGAGAGGAGCTGAGCTGATGCAATACTTACCATAGGCGACCAATTCAATGGGCACAGGGAGAAGCTTTTGAAAGTGCTTCTGAGGCGGTGAACTCGGATGACCTTTTGCACTTTCTGTGCCTCCGTATCGCTAGCCCACTTCCCTTCTCCAATATGCCCAATATTATTAGTTTTACCTCGCTTTGTATTCCCCCTTTGTCCCGACTGTCTTCTGCTTTTTAATCTCGGCCGGATAACACAAAACGTAACAGAGATGTGGATGCAATCGGACATCGCCCGCTCTATGGGAAAAATAAGTTTTTGTTTGTCCAAACTTCCAAACTGAATTTTTGAGTATGTATTATGTTGTTGAATCGTCAGTGAGCTTCCGGAAGCACACATACAATTCTGTAATTACTTGTATTTTACTCATTTTCAGTATTCAGCTTCCATCAGCAGTATGAAAACACGATGCATTATTCATTACAATTGTCTTTCAATAAAATGTATTTTTCTGGTTTGTTTTCCAGGCTTACTGGTACAACTTTGCCCTCACCAGTGATATCCAATAAGAACTGGCTCCGCCTTCATTTCAACTCTGATAGCAACCATAGGAGGAAAGGATTCAGTGCCCAGTACCAAGGTTTGTTTATTATTTATGTCTATTTCGATTTCAAACAAACACACGCACGCACGCACGCACGCACGCACGCACGCACGCACGCACGCACGCACGCACGCACGCACGCACGCACGCACGCACGCACGCACGCACGCACGCACGCACGCACGCACGCACGCACGCACGCACGCACGCACGCACGCACGCACGCACGCACGCACGCACGCACGCACGCACGCACGCACGCACGCACGCACGCACGCACGCACGCACGCACGCACGCACGCACGCACGCACGCACGCACGCACGCACGCACGCACGCACGCACGCACGCACGCACGCACGCACGGCTACAATGTGTAATCGTCAATCTGCCGCTTTTGAGAATAAAACACACTAAGTACATTTATCTGTATGCTTGTCTGGCTCTGACAAACACTCGCTAAGAGGATTTAGAAACTAGATTGCTTAATTTATTTTTTGGGGGAGCGATTTGACTTGACTTCAGATGTTCAAGCTGCTGCTCTTCTGGCATCTATCTGGATAGTTCCACCACTTAATTTGCATTTTTGTTGAGTTGGTGTCTATGTGCCAGCACACATTTAATTGGTTCAGTGTCCTCGTTCTTCTTTCTCTCTGTTTCCCCTTGTTTCTCTGTCTTTTTGTCCATGTGACTCGCGTTCAACTCCAATCCTCTCACTCTATGTATGCATTTTCATGTACATGTATTTGTGTTGTTGGTTAATTTCACTGTAACACTTTGACATGATTTTGGTTTAATTCATAACACTTTATTAATTTATTTAATAACGGGGGTGAACATTACACATAAAAAAAATAAAAATCCACTAAATTACTATGTTCAAGAGATTAAAGCCAAATCATGAGAATTCTCTCCTGGTTTCCATAGAAACGGTCAAAACAATTCTGACTGAATCTAATTGGACGTTATTTTGTCAAAAACGTTTTTTATTTATATCCTCTGTTGGCCACTAGAGAATGTCATGCTGTGTTTTCCCGTATACCATCCACACTGAAGTAGCCACCTGACGGATTCGTAACAATATTCCTCTCTTCCTCTCCATTCAGTGAAGAAAGCCATAGAGCTGAAATCCAGAGGAGTGAAGATGATGCCCAGTAAAGATTCCAGCCACAAAAATGCCGTCCGTAAGTTGAGCTGTTTATGTTTTTTTGGAGTGCCAGCAGGGACAATGCAGCAGTCAGTGTGTGTGTGTGTGTGTGTGTGTGTGTGTGTGCGCTTGTGTGTATGTGTGTGTGTTTTTAAACCAATGCCCCTTAAATATCAAACATCTCTCTCACTCACTCACTCACTCTAACTCTTTGGTCCCTCATCTCTATATTTTCCATGCCATCCCAGTGTCACACACACACACACACACACACACACACACACACACACACACACACACACACACACACACACACACACACACACACACACACACACACACACACACACAAACCGGCACACACACACACACACACACACTCACACACACACCCCCGCACACACACACACCCCCGCACACACACACACACCCCCGCACACACACATCCACATTTATCTTTAATGTGGCAGCAGTGATTTCATGTATTTTTCATTGGGGTTACCCGGCACTGCCAGGGAGACGAGACTCTAGGTTTATATTCCTCTGTTCTTTGCAGTGACTGCCACAGGCCCTTTTCTTTCACTCCAAACACGCCATTACTACACGCCAAAAGGCGTGTCCGCCCAGACACATGTGTAACCCTCTTGCCCACAGAGTGTGCACACTGTCACAACACCGCTGCGATGCGCTTTTCAAATCGCAGCCAACTGAAATTCCGCAGTTCACGTTCCGCGAGTATGAGAGTGACCCTAATTATAATATATCAACTGAATTCTTCTCGTGTGTAACTTGCCGCCGTTAATACAACGTACACAACCGACTCATAATTGTGCTGACGGAATCAGAGAAAACCCATATGTCAGAAGAGACTTTTGGGATGTAAATTACCTACTTATCTAAATCTTCCTACCGTGGTTTTCAGGGTCAAATATAATGGTATCATCGTGAGTACTAACTAGCCAAGTGGGTCCGATCCTGATTTTATTGAACCGGACCCTGCCTCGTAAGAAGGCATAGAGGCTTGCTTGTCGTCCCTCATTATACATTAACATCAGACTCAATATCCAGCTAATAGCTTACTGTTTTGGCTCACTTTATTCAACAAGAGAATGATTAGCTCTTATTTCAACTGTCTCCCCCTGCCATCAGACTGATTATGTTATCTGGGATTGGTCTCCTGGGGTGGGGTCAGGGGTCAGAATTAGAATGGAGACTATAACCACAAAACATGCTATGGATGCGGTCAATCGAGCCTTCAGAATTTTTGATTTGCTGTAGTAAACCAACCTGCTAAATAGCAGGATAACATTTTTCTAAAATCTATTCATTTTACATTTCTAAAGGAGAAATACACCAGTGTGCCATCTATGCTCAAAACTTTATTAATTTTTATTTTTTTTAATTAGAAATGCAAGTTTTCTATTCAGCAGTAGGATTTTAGCCAGTGTTTTGAACAGAATATCATTGCTGTTTTTTATGTGATTATTGCACTGCAGTGTAGAAAATAACTTCCTCGTCACCTTGCCGTAGAAGGAGTTCTTCCAGGAATGGATATTCAGTATTTTGACAGGTGTGTTTTGGTTAACTCCTGTTTGACCTGATTCTGTTCACAGACCCGGCTCTCTTCAGAGAAGTCGTATTGCTCTAGGACAACTAATGGCAATCTGCATTATCGAGCGTTAACCAAGTTTTTTCATACATTTTCTTTGCGTATGTTTTATTCTGACAGAGTATAGTGTTTAATTACTCACAAGCCGGATCCGGAATCATTTTCTCACCTAATTACGTGGTCTTTTTAGTTTAATTGCAAAGTTCCAGAATCAATTCTATGTTCATCTTATTTCATATTGACGTTCCATGAAACAATCACAAGATGCACAAAGGTCCATCTCCGAGGAAGACCTCGCCTTCCTGAGTATCCCGTCATCGCCCGAGAACACGTTCCAAAAGCATATATATTTGAATAATTGCTACAATGCATAATTCAGTAAGTCGCATCACTTGTGTTTGTTTAATTGCAATTCCCATGCAAAACGTTGCCAGCATGTGTAATTGCTCTACAACTCCATCAATTAATTTAGATATCTCCCTGATAAACTTTGTTTGTTTATAAGAGACGTCTATTATATTTCAGCCCCTCCTCGGTTCAGCGTAGCTTTGTGAAGTATGCTACTGTAGTGCTAGCTTCCCTGATGCCCAATGCTTCTGTTTCAATATCTTCGCTCCAAATTCTAAACTATTAATTACCTCCTGACTGGTTTCCAGTACTTTCATCCCATGGGGGACACATACTTTAAATATTGAAAATATAGGGGCATACCTTTTTGGGGGGGGGGGAATTTATTTCTCCCGGTGATAAAAATGATAATCACAAGCCAAGGCAAATTCTAAAATACTCTGAGGAAGTGAAGGATGATGAAGACTTTTGGAGGCCGAGGCGAGACACACCTTGAGCTGTTTCGACTCTCATCTTAAATGATGATTTAAGCGTCTCATCCTGGGACCAACGACTCATTAAAACATACTGGTGCTCTTGTTTCTCGGGGACTGGAAGCGAGTACATTTCGGTTCTCATCTCGGGACCAATGGCAGAAACCCAACTCCCACCCAGCACCCCGGTTCATTAAAACCCATCAAACTCCCAATCCAATTTTTGGGTCCTGGACAAATCTTTGAACAACACTTGGCTTGAGTGTAGGACTCCCCGGGGCGGCATTATGTGTAATGTGGAGAAGGTGTAATCTTTATGCTATCTGTAATCGTTATAGAGAGCCAGAGACTGATGATAATGAGTTTCACCTGTCTGGAGAACAGAATGCTTATGAATCATAATGTAACTGATTGTCTGTAACAGTCCCCAGCCTATATTCTCACACAGTCCACTGGACAGATAGACACAATGAAGGGAAAAAAAGAAAAGGAAATGCTTCAACTATCCACCGAAGGGTCTTATGCATCATAATAACCATGAGGATGATTGCAGCTCAATGCTTACTCCATAGTAAAATCTTGAAGTGTGGAAGACATACAGGCAGACGCACGGATGGACGGATAAAGGCGTACAGTGAGAAACAAATGATCCATCGGCTAGGCCCTCAGCGTCTGGCTCCGTTGACCCGTGTGTGTGTGTGAGAGGGATGCAGGGGGGCAGCAGTAAGACGGTGTGTTAAGAGGGTAAGCTGAGAGAGGGTGAGTGCATATCAACAAACCGCTCTTCACACACCCGCTTTTCATCAGCCCGCCTACCAGGGAGCTCCTCGAGGGCCCTCACCTGGGATACAAACACACACGCACTCACACACACACACACACACACACTGACACATACACATAGGCGCACGCACGCACGCACACATACACACACACATAGGCGCACGCACGCACGCACGCACACACACACACACACACACACACACACACACATAGGCGCACGCACGCATGCACGCACACACGCACACACACACACAAACACACACACACAGACGCACGTACACGTATGCACACACCGGCATACAAACATAGACTCACAGGCATTCACACACTCACTCTCTCACACGCACACACACACACACACACACACACACACACACACACACACACACACACACACACACACACACACACACACGCACACAGTCCCTTGTGTTCTCTCGCTGCCTCCCCTTGTCATTACCTCCCTCTCTCTGACCTTTCTTCTTTAATGGTTCACCAGTCAGCCATTAATAACAAGCTACACTTTAAAAAGTATTCTGCATCACATTACCACCCCAAAAAATACTTGTTTTGTTCATTTGTCTTTGCCTTCCCCCCTCTTCTTTGAGGCGAAAAGAAGATTGTATACCTTTTATCTTGTTCGACTGAACACAAGTAATCCAGCCAGTCTTTAACTATGGTAGTGTTTAACCGTGGTCATGTCCCTCTAATACCTTATAAAATGATGCTACCGTATAAAGTGGTTAATATACAGTGGTACAACAGGCGCTGTCCTTGTTTACTAGGAATCTGTTCAAAATGGCCACAGATCAGCCAAGATTGGGGGCTCTTTATGGGCGTCACCATGGGTCTACTTCTGGTACCATGGACAGCACATTACATTGTCACTTAGACAATTTATTGGTTGGGCTCCCAAAAGTGTGGATTTCCCAGCCAAGATACTGTCTTGGCTGCCCCTGTGTCTTATTACTGGTATTTACAGCTTGTAGCTATATACATGGATCTATGTTAAACATGGTAATGTGTACCAGCTGTTATCTGCTGTGTACCTATGTTCATCACCAATCAATGTTTCCAAAAATACTCCTCAATCATTGTAAGCATATTAGGTTTTCCACAGGCAACATACACACTGAATGCAAATTTAATTTTCTATTAATATTGCTCACGTACTGAACTTTGTTCGAGCATGGCACCAGTCAACAACAAGACAAGGCGTTGACTTGGTGTAAAGTTAATTAAAGATGGTAATTTTCTTAGATAGACACATCAAGGGCTAACCTAGTCATGTTTTGATTCCTGAAGAGTGGCATTTCCTGAGATTAAAGGTTTGCCGCGTACACTTTGATGATATTGAAATGAACGTGTATAGACCACAAGTCCTTTTATGTGCAAATAACTGATTAAATCAAGAGATTTTTCCATTTTTTACGGTAGCCCATGCCATGCTTCTTGGCAGCCATTTTGTATAATGTCTCATGATGTTTCCATTGGCAGGATTTACCAAAGCAATGTCAACCTTTGTATTGAGTGCCAATAAAACCAACTTTAGCGAGAGGGGGAGGGGGAGAGGGAGAGGGAGAGGGAGAGAGAGAGAGGGAGAGAGGGAGAGAGGGAGAGAGAGAGAGAGAGAGAGAGAGAGAGAGAGAGAGAGAGAGAGAGAGAGAGAGAGAGAGAGAGAGAGAGAGAATAACAGTGGTAGGTTTAATCTTAACAATTCATCAGTTATAAAAAAATATAACAAAACCATGGAATTTGTCTGCACTGATCTAAAGCTGGGAGATATTTTAGGTTTAAAAAACACGTTGTACAAACTAGACAACAAAATGTGAATCAAGGAAAGATAATGCAGCTTCTGACACCTTTTCTAACGAAGGATATTTGATGCACAATACACTGGTAGCATACCTTTGACTTTTCATGCTTTTTCTTGCGTTTCTGTTTTACTTTATTTGTTGTTCGGCTCATGTAATTTGTTCTATTTTGAAGGAGCATGTAAGCTACCTATCTCCCACATAAGCCCAAACTTACTAGGATATACGATCTAGGACGACATCCATCGTATATAGTATCCATCCAATTAATTGTGTAGAATTTGGAGAGATGCATCCTGCATAAGGGAATCTAGTTTTACATACCCTGACTGCCCTGAATGCCCCCTGACTTTATCTGACTGCTGTCTGGGTTAAAAAGGTGCTTGGGAAGACGACAAGGCCAAATACATCGTTGGAAAAAGCGGTAAATATTAACCAACTCATTCAACTCCCTGTGTATCGAGAGAAACTATGCAAAACATTCAAGGTTAGCTCGCCCAGCGAAGGAAAGGCATTAGGGGAGACCAGGGTGCACTGTGAATCAGAAGGTTTCCTTGAGGAGTCCATTGCCAGGGCTGGGGCCTAGCAGGACCCATCAGAGGACCACAGTGGAGGGAGACAGCGGCATCTCATGCAACCAGCAGAACAAAGCCCACAAGTAAACTCATGGCGAACTCTGTGGGCAGTAGCCATTAGCTGGGAGTCCTCCCTATCAGTGCGGGACGGGGGGACGATTCATTGTGAAACATCCCCACATGGGTTGCAAATGTTCTTCTTTCCAGGGCCTCCTGTAAACTCTGTCAAGCTGAAAGCTCATGGAGCTCTTTAGGGCGTCTCCACCCCAGTGTGACTCCCTCTCGGTTCCAGCCCCACTTCCAGACGCACTCTTAACAGCCTCCTGAACACACCAGCGTCCCCCCCCCCTACAGCGCAGTGTAAACACCATTGACTAACGCCGTGGAGGCTCATGCCGCACTAAGCAAAACTGAACCAACTAGCAGTTATCGTGGTAGCAGCATTCTGGACAAAGACCCATCGGAACGAGGCGTTCTCGACCTAGGAAGTCCCACAGACCGCGGCCGCCAGGGCACGACGTGGGTGGGGTGATGCTCATTGTTTCAGAGACCCAGTTGTCTCCCTCTACTGACAATCTCGACAAAAACACTCAATGTTTTTTTTGGGGATGAAACAGCAGGAGTAGGCTCGGAATGAGTTGGGCGGCACAATGCGAATAAGCTAGTCATAATGCAGAATTAGCAGTATACAATTATTATTTGTTAATCTCTTGTTTGCCACCAAACCACCCGAGAGCAGTTCATTGTCCTATCGTCTTTCTTGACATTTAAGCGTAATGACCTTAGCATATCGATGCGATTTTAAAATCAGGAACACAATGATAATCCTCTTGCTTAAGATTAATGTGACTTTCATCTTCAACTCCACTAAAAGTGGACAGCTGTTGGTGCAGTGTAAACTATCGTCGTGCCGTATGCTTATGTCACATTATGAGCTTAATAAAACAACACTTCAGTCTCGTACAGGGTTCAACCCTGGAGTGCATAGGGTAGAAAAACACAAATCTTGTTTTCCACTCCGGCTGCACGACGGGGACTACTCCCACGCCATCGGGGCTCAATTTGCAACCATGGCTCGGTCCGGATCCTGGCGGAGAAGGTAGTCCTGTACTCAAACACATTTTTCTCCCCCGAAAATAATTACCGCTCTGTTTCACAGTCAGGTTATTGAGCTCCCCTCTCTCTCCACATCTTTCCAATTAAATCAGTGAGAGATGAGGGCCTGCATATATGTACGTTGTGTGCCCCCCCATCCCATCCATTCATAAGAGAAGAATTTGGGGGGGGGGGGGGGGGGGGATGCTCTGCCTTCCACCCTTACCCCGGTCCATGTAATCCTTTCCCCCCCCCCCATGGACTTAGCACGGGACGATTATGCGACTGCTGGTTCTGAGCGAGTGCTTTGACCCTGAGGCGGTACATAAGGAAATAGGTGGGATCCCACCGTGGTTCCCCACTACCCCCGGGTCAGTGGGGGGGAGAGCGGGGGGATTGAATACGGTACCGATAAGTACCTAGGCGACACCTGGGTGGCAGCCGTAGTCACCGGCTCGCGGCGCCGATACGCTTGCGTGCGGCGGTGGCGCAGCGTCTCTCTCCGGAGGCGCGACATCAGCGACGGGTGTGATAAAGAACGGGGGGAAGCTGCCACCGATAGACCGCCTCGGGTAGCAGGCGCTGCTGAGAGGCAGCTCTCCCCCCCGGCAGCCCCTTCAGCGTGAACGCAGATCGGACGACACTGGGTTTATCCGTCGTTGGAGTTCCCAGTAAAGGGGACAAATCGGGTCGGTAGCAACTGGGATGATCCAGGGCTTAGGCCCGCGTTTTGAGTTCCAGACGCTGGTCTGAAAATGTGTTGAGGTAAATGAGACACGTGTTGGGATTGTGAATCGTCGGCTTTTCCCCGTGAGTGATGGAAGTGGTGGGATCGCGATCGCCTTGACGGGGATCTCTGAGTAACGTTTGCAATCCGGTGCTTTGCTCGTATCGTGTTTGTGCACATGCTCGGTCGAGACTTAAAAGCGGGACGCACGGTGAGCTTTGTGAAAATATATACACTTTCATCTAGTTAATTAATATTCCTAATTAGAAAAAGGGTATTTTTTTTCACTGCCTAATTATACTATTATGAAGAAAAAAACAATACAGCTTTGTAATTATGGGCAGTGGTTATTTAGCATTTTTTTTATCAACAAGATGTGGTAGATTGTGACATTTTGTTGGTCAATATAATGGAATTAATCTCCCCCATGTTCCCCATTATTATGCTGCTTTGGGATGCCTGCAAGCAATTGGGGCCTGCTTTTGTTTTCTCCTCTAACACAATAGGAACCAACTGATTACTGTGTTTGTCTCTCCTTCCTCCTCCCAGTCAGTCAGAGTGGTCTCGCGGGCGACGTCTGTCCAGATCCTGGACTCCCGGAGTACGGGAAGAGGATGGGCTCCAACTTCCAGTGAGTTGTCCCTTCTTTCTTTCTTTCTTTCTTTCTTTCTTTCTTTCTTTCTTTCTTTCTTTCTTTCTTTCTTTCTTTCTTTCTTTCTGTCTTTCTGTCTTTCTTTCTTTCTTTACCGCTTCCTTGTTAAGAGCTATATTCCTATACTTAAAGACTCTTCCTTTTGCCCGGCTGTCAGAATTAAGTCATGTGTGAATTTCTCTGTTTGTCTTTGGTTGTTCTGTTCTTCGGTTTCTGTCTTTCCCCGCTTTACCTCGTCAGAAGCTATGTTCCTCATTGGAAACACTGTTTATTGCACTGGGGTCTGAATTTAGTGGTGGGGCTGTGATGTGCAGATGGCGGAGTTTCATTACGGGACATCAAAGTGGGAGATGAGTCACGGACATTGTCCAGATCCCTGTCTGAATTTGGAGATCACATGCATAATAATGCAATGTGTGATTGATGAATTAACTTTTGCCTCTCATATATTCTCATAGAAATAAGTGCATCCGATACATTAATCCTGAAAAGGTGGTTCCAAAGCACCAAAGCAATTTGGTGCTTTGGAACCACCAAACCAGTATGCTATTTTGCATACATAATAATTCCTATGCATATGTATGTGTGCTAAAATGGAGCTTCATTCTCCTTTTGCCAATATATTTACATATACATGTATTTATATAGGCAAAGGGAGTATAAATATATATATACATATATATAGTGATAATGTCTCCATCTTCCCCATTATTAAGTTCACACCATTAGTAAGCATTGCCACACATCAGCAGTAAGTCCATTAGATCAAGGTCATTACCTTGCATGTGCTTGAGTGTGTGCATGCGAGAGCGTCTCATCCAATCACCATTAAGCGACGTGACACAGAACACAGACCGGCGGGGCGCCGTGTTGAGACCCACTTTGGGAAGGGCAGGGTAGTGACGACAGACACCGCTCGGCCAGGTTAATAAGTCATTTCAAATAACCTTTTATAATAGAAAAATGATAGTGTTCTAGGGGTGGAGCAATTTTGGCCACTCGACATGTTAGCGAAAGTATCCCACCTGACGGCCCATGACAGCTTTCTTAGGAAGTGTTGGGCTGTTGCCGGGGCCAAACTGCGGCACTTGACAACAGGGTGGAGCTCTGAGACACACACACACACACACACACACACACACACACACACACACACACACACACACACACACACACACACACACACACACACACACACACACACACACACACACACACACACACACACACACCAAGGCAACAACACAGAGCAACGCATAGAAAATGTTTTGGCAGGTTGCGGACCGCTGTGCGTGTCAGTGGGGTTTGTACATAAAAACCTCGTAGACGAGAGATCCTGCGACATTCGGCCTGCATTTCTCTACGCTGCTTCTATTTGTTTGACAGCGGGGGTGTGGTTGAGAAAGAAATGGGGAAATTTAGATTGAAACGACTTTACAGAGGGGATGGAATGATCTGGAAAAGGAGGAGTGTGTGATGAAAAGGATTAAAGAGGAGCATGGCTGGGGGAAAACCATGTACAGAGATGTGTAATAATTACACGCGGTAATTAATTCACCCCTTATGACACTTGCGAGGCTCCACTGGGAATCCAAAAGAGAGGGATAAAAACAGAACGTTAAATACTTTATACAAATCGTTGTTATAAATATTTTATTATGAATTATTATTTTACGATTATAATAATAATTATTATTATTTTCTCTGGTATAGAGGTTTATCCTCTCCATAAAAAACAACACAAGTCTACAAGCGCGCCCTGTTTTTGATGTTTATAATCATTGGAAAGCAGTAATAGCATTTCTTCCTGCAGGTCTCTGTGTGTGTGTGTGTGTGTGTGTGTGTGTGTCTGAATAATTGGTACTCTTTTAATGGTGACGTGTCCTTGTGATGCAGGGTCGGCTCCAGTGTGCAGTTCAGCTGTGATGACAGCTATGTGCTCCAGGGCTCCAAGAGCATCACCTGTCAGAGAGTTACTGACACCCTGGCTGCATGGAGCGACCACCGGCCCATCTGTAGAAGTAAGTCCTCCTTCATCCCCTAAAAGGCTGTGGTTACACAGATGTCCGCAGTACATATCTATATACCCACAGACACAACTGAAAGGATCCTGGAGAAGGGAGCCCCAAACCCTCTTCCTACGACTCATAGTGACTTCACTCTATGTCGCGTTGGATATGTGTGCTAAATTACTACTTAGTCAGTAGTAATGGTCTGTTTACCCTGTGTTAGTTGTCTATAATGATCTGTTTGTATGCTGTACTTGTAGATGTAAGTCCTGGTTCAATTAGGACAACTTCCTGGTTAAACCTCTAAATGATGTGTTAAGAATTTTGCCTTGTTGACATATTTATCTGTATATGGGAGTGAGTTATTTTTATCTATTAATGTATCTATACAAGTAGGTTATGATTGCATATTCATTTATGTATTGGAGTCCTGCTCATCTCTTTAAACATAGGAATACGTTCTGTAAGATACTATGTGTGTGTGTGCGTAGATATTGGAGAGTCTTGATGTATTGAAAATACTTTCTATATCTGTTGATGATATATCATTGTTTGTTTTTCATATATTGTCTCTATTGAACAACTAATTAAGTGAGCGAGAATGTCAAAAAGGCCCACAGTGTGTGAGTGCCTGCGTGTGACTACGCGTGTGCGTGTGTATGTGTGTGTGTGTAGGTGTGTGAACGAGTGACAGAACAAAGAGCCATGGGTTTTAGCGGTCCATGTCTGGTGACAATACCCTGTTGGTCTTATTGCTCGAGTCACAAGGCTGACAGCTGGACCCCAACACACACACACACACACACACACACACACACACACACACACACACACACACACACACACACACACACACACACACACACACATTAAAAGCCAGTATCCACAAGGACAATGTCACACCACCTCCATAGATGCTTATTCCCCTACAGCTGTGTGTGTGTGTGTGTGTGTGTGTGTGTGTGTGTGTGTGTGTATTAGCTTGACAGGCAGACTGTCTGTGTGTTCGGACACATACTGTAGGGTCTCTGTCACATCACATTAGTGTGTGTGTGTGTGTGTGTGTGTGTGTGTGTGTGTGTGTGTGTGTGTGTGTGTGTGTGTGTGTGTGTGTGTGTGTGTGTGTGTGTGGGAGAATGGGCTGTATTATATATATCTTTCCTAACTGCTGGAACCTGGTTGCCTTCAAGACAAGGCCTATTTCTGACAGTGAGGAACCGACAAAGGACAGATGGGGTGGGGGAGAGTAGAACTGAAAGGGAGATTCAAGTTGGAAAAGGGAGTTGGTATACGATAAGATATGAATACAAATGAGGTGCTTTTGAGAGTATTTCATCCTGACATTGTAATTGGTGAACCATTTTGTACGTGTTCAAAAACAGTCTTTAATTGTCTGCCTAACAGATAAATGGGCAGACATCCGTGCAGACAGACAGGCAGTCTGAGCAGGCCTGTCTGTCAATATCACATTGAACAGGGGATACGAAGAGGTTACATTTCAACTGACTCTACTCTATCGCGTTGTGCAAGCTTTCTCCAGGGATTCGAACCCACAAGCCTTTTTTTTATCTCTGCAGAGACTTTACTGTTAATTAGAAACCGGCCTCTGTGATGAATCAGGTGTGTGTGTGTGTGTGTGCGTGTGCATGCACATGGATTCCGAAATGTGTGATTGCATGTGTAGAAAACAACACAATATGTTTGTGTTTGCGTGCGCGTGTCCACGTGCAAGTGCACACCTAGGTGTTCCTCTGTGCGTCTGAGCTAGCTTCTAATTAACACACAGACCAGTCTCGTTTTTTCCTTTTTCCTTTTCCCTTTCATTTTCCCACTTTGCCTTTAACTCTAATGCCTTACGCTGCGTCATTAATTTCCCCATGCATGATAAAGTACCGCATGTAATCTATATTTGTATGCTCTTGATTATTCCTCCATCGCATCCGTGTTCTCGCTTCCGCCAGGTATTTCCCTTATTGCTTGCTCCCATTTGTTCCCTTCCATTCGGCCGTGGTCTATTTATTCCCCCTTATTTTCTCCATCTCTTTTCCATTCTCCTCTCTCTAATGATAGCCCTTGCCTTGAGCTAAGTTGTTATGCTAAATAAAGGGACACTATATGACGGGGAGAGCACCCCTTCTCAAAACTTTGGGACACTGGCTATTGACTAAAAGAGAGAGGAAATTGAAAATGTCACGGTAGCTTCTAAATATTACGACGCCTGTGGGAAAAGTTTAAAGGGGAGGTTTGACAAGAAAACACTGACTTCACGGCAAATATTCCTTTAAGGCAATAACACACAGGCGCTTTTATGAGCCGGTGTAGATGTCTCCTATTGCTCTCAGCAGTAAATAGGTAAAAAAATCAATCTGAGTACAAAGTGCACTACCAGGAACAATTGTGGCATGGAAGACAGTGCAAAGGAAATAATGAACCCTTTAAACACTGTGCTGGAGTGTGTGCATCCAAAAGGGGGAAACCATAGTGGTAGAGAGACAATCCATAGAAAAGGCCCTGAAGAAACACACATTTCTGCTTTGAATTGAATTGCCTTCATGTGACCTCCTTCTCGATATAGTGAATCCATATACTTCTGGTGTGCTATCTGTGCCCATTCTAAGCATCCTGTCAAGAAAGCCACTGAGGTTTGCAGAAGAATGGTTCAGAATGGATTGTGTACTCCTCAGGTGCCTCAATCTCATGACCACTTCGCAACTCCAGATAATATACCCAAATGTTCACCTTTCTTTTGCTAGGAAAAAATTGGGTGAGGAACATCGTTCGCCACTTGTTGTTGCCAGATGTTTTTTCATGCCTCTCTCAAAGTCTTTTTCCATGGAGTCACCTAGGGTGCTCCTGTTGCAACCTGGACTCGCAACAGATATTTTCTGGCACATTAAGAAACCAATCTGGACCGATTCCTCGCTCTCCTATTGCCTCATGTCTGACGAAAGGACTACAAGGCTGAACATCCAACTTGGCAGCAATGTGCACTTGAACGAGTTGCACTAATGTACACTTCAACATCAAATCAACAACAATCGCCCTGCTTCATTTTGAGATCCGCCATGGGGTTTCAACCCAACTCTCTCTTCCAGGGAGCTCCCACATTGTATGACGGGGGTGGAGTCCTGCTCCACCTACCTGCTCTCTGAACGTGTCCTACTCCGACTGGCTATTGGGGAGAGGAGCGGGCGCACCACACCAGTCAGAGTTACCAACCTCTCCTCCACAAGGACGAGTCCCAACTGTGAGGCACCCAGCTGGAGGCTTCAGAGTGCCCGCCACTCTTTGCCTCACACACTTGGCAACTCTAGAGTTGGCCTCTTTTCAAGGATGTTGCTTTCGGATCCGATGCTGCTTGTGGCTTGAGGTTTCGGGCCTAACTATCCATCTAATGGGTACCTTTCAACACCCCTGCTCCGGCGGCTCTGAATCCCACACCCCCAGTGAGCTTAGGCCCAACTGTCCCTGGGAGACACTCTCTCCCGCCAACGTCCAGAGTGCCTAGAGCGGCCTCTGGCTAGCCGCTCGCCTAAGGGGCATTTCACAAGACCCCTGTGATCCTTCCTGCTGGTGGTGGGCCTACGAGACAGCACGGCCTTGCCACCTTGGGCTGAGCCTGGTGTCCATGTCCCGTGGGCCGCCAGGCTGCTTACAGTTTGCTATCACTGTGGTGTCTGACATCTTGAGAGGGCCCTTTTGGTAGCGTGTCTGCATGGATGATGTGAACAGCAGATTTTCTATGAGTGATCATAACGGTAATGTTGCACTGTCTGCTAGATTCTTGCATCGGTTGCACATTAGATTTAAACCCAGGTGGGTGCTATACACTGGTAGTGGGTGAGGTGTGATATCCCGTTCCGCCCATCGCAAAAACACCCACCGACACACACACCCACACACTCTCTCTCTCTCTCTCTCTCTCTCTCTCTCTCTCTCTCTCTCTCTCTCTCTCTCTCTCTCTCTCTCTCTCTCTCTCTCTCTCTCACTCAGCCTTGAAAAGCTCTATGTTAATGAAACCAATTATTAATTTGTATTACTGCATTAGTTTACAGTACAACAATTACCCTGTTTAGCAACACAAAACTTTGGCACTTTGTTGTCGTTGTAGTTTGGCATCATGACTAGTAGAGCAATCATGACTGAAGCACATTTATTGTTTCTAGAGCAATGCAAATACTGGACACTGGACACACCTCTATTGCTTAAAGACAATACTCAGGGTGAACTAACACCCAAGTAGGAAGTGACTAAGCAGAAAATGCCTTAGCAGTTCTGAGTGTTTCCCCAAGCTGGAAGGAGCTACAGCAAGTGATGCAGGCCATGCACAGTAAATCCTGCCTAGAAAAAAAAGGTCAAAAAATATATATCCATATGATATTTTTAGTTACCACGTGTTTGATCATATATTCTGCCGTGGGCTACGACATAATTTACTCAACCAGCAGACATATTCACAATCAAACAGGTGTTTCATACATAATCCATGTCTACCCTCACCAGAGCAGGCCAAGCCAACATCTGTGTGTGTGTGTGTGTGTGTGTGTGTGCGAATGCTTGTGTGTGTGGTCCTCGTGTGCGGTGCGTGTGTGCGTCCGGTGCGTGTGTGTGTGCGGTGTTTGTGTGCACGCCCATATGCGTGTTCTTAGTTTATTGGTGAATGCCTGTGTTAACTAGTAATTGTATGACTTATTCTGGCTTATTTCTTCCATTGCCAAAGTGCAGGGGAAATGATGAGGCCATCGATCTTGCTTTTTCCCCGCAGCTCGGACCTGTGGGAGTAACCTACGAGGGCCCAAAGGAGTCATAACATCGCCCAACTATCCGGTTCAATATGAGAACAACGCACACTGTGTGTGGGTCATTACCGCCCTAGATACGGGCAAGGTGAGTTTATCTTATTTATTCTGTGTTGCGCGACTCTTTGGCTCTTTCTTTTTACACACAAATCGGTCTGTGGTTTGTTCATATTGTATTCATGAATGGCTGGAGTTGTGAATACACCGGACCCCTTCTCCTGTGGTCCATCTGATTCAGCCGACATATTAGGAAATGCTTTTATCATATAATTATATTATTCAGTAAATAATATCGATGTGTCCTGCATAGATGTGGTCCTCTGGAGGATAAAATCAGTGACAAACATTTACAGATTTCTTTTTAAATCTGACAAATTAGTTGTTTCTTTGGTAAAAAAGAAAGCTATCGTAGACCATCCCGAAATTCATCACGTAAATTGACGCAGATATGCTCCTCAAGGCACCGGCAGTGATAATCGGATAATAGGACTTATTGCAGGTACAACGTCTTTGCTGCAAGGAGTCAGCAGCAAGCCATTAGAACTGCTCGTTACCCGTTTCTTTGACAGAGTTTGCGGGAAGACGGAGTAGATAGCAATTATTTCCATCTCATTTTACCTCATTAGAAGTTAGAAAGCAAGGTTTAGAACTTAAAAAATAACAACAGAAGGGGGTAAAAAAATAAATATTGCTCACATAAAACCCCCCTTTAAGGCCCCTTCAGAGCGATCCTACCACGCACATTTTCTTCAAAATATTGATTGAGATTCTCAGACCTCGTATGAGCATCAATCGCTATTCTTTTTTTCCCTTCCCTATTTTTGTCAAGGAAACTTTGTAGTTTAGTCATTGTTGTCTCGTTGTCGTGAATAATGTATGAGGCTCCCGCACAAGCTATGCTAATGTTCGGGTTCTCCGGCAGTCCTGGTCCTCCCCCTACCAATCCGCGACATGGCAAAATGTTCATGGTGTCACAACAGGTCACCGTCCTCCCTCTCCTTATAAGGATTGTTCATGGTGTCACAACAGGTCACCGTCCTCCCTCTCCTTATAAGGATTGTTCATGGTGTCACAACAGGTCACCGTCCTCCCTCTCCTTATAAGGATTGTTCATGGTGTCACAACAGGTCACCGTCCTCCCTCTCCTTATAAGGATTGTTCATGGTGTCACGACAGGTCACCGTCCTCCCTCTCCTTATAAGGATTGTTCATGGTGTCACAACAGGTCACCGTCCTCCCTCTCCTTATAAGGATTGTTCATGGTGTCACAACAGGTCACCGTCCTCCCTCTCCTTATAAGGATTGTTCGTGCCAATGCCTCTTCTTTTTTTTTGATGCCGATACTCATTGCCATTTTGAGAGGACCCAATCGAGTTGTAGCAACGTAAAATCCTGAATCCACACGTAACCTAGGCTTTGATTTGCAACGTGTGAGAAAAAGCTGTGGCTTCAAATACAATGTCGCTCCCCAATGACAAATCATTTTAAGATGAATTATTAAACAATGACCATAAAAGAAACAACATAATAACTAGCATTCAATTGCTCCTATACTTTAAAAATGGAGGTGGCCATTGCAAACTTATGTGCCGTTGTACAAGAAGAAATGGCTCATAATAATAATACTAATAATCAAAATAATACTGAAATTATCACATTGGATTTAAAATGGAAGGAAATAGACTTACCACACAACAACGATTTATTTTCCACTGTGATTCTGTCTTTCTCTCGTTCAACATCTCTCTTCCCCTCTCTCACCCTCTCTCTTTCCCTCTCTCACCCTCTCTCTTTCCCTCTCTCACCCTCTCTCTTTCCCTCTCTCACCCTCTCTCTTTCCCTCTCTCACCCTCTCTCTTTCCCTCTCTCACCCTCTCTCTCACCCTCTCTCTTTCCCTCTCTCACCCTCTCTCTTTCCCTCTCTCACCCTCTCTTTCCCTCTCTCACCCTCTCTCTTTCCCTCTCTCACCCTCTCTCTTTCCCTCTCTCACCCTCTCTCTTTCCCTCTCTCACCCTCTCTCTTTCCCTCTCTCACCCTCTCTCTTTCCCTCTCTCACCCTCTCTCTTTCCCTCTCTCACCCTCTCTTTCCCTCTCTCACCCTCTCTCTTTCCCTCTCTCACCCTCTCTCTTTCCCTCTCTCACCCTCTCTCTTTCCCTCTCTCACCCTCTCTCTTTCCCTCTCTCACCCTCTCTCTTTCCCTCTCTCACCCTCTCTCTTTCCCTCTCTCCCGCTTTCTTCCACCCTTTCTCCTTCTCACTCTCTGTCTCCATCCCTATCTTTGCATGTGTGTGTGCTTGTGTGTTTGGAAATACTTGAGTTTGGAGAGGGTTTTAAGACTGAGCTACATTGTGACAGATTATCAGCTCAGTACAGCTGCTGGCATTTGCTGAATGTCACTATCTACATAGACAGAGTGGGTGTAGGAGGGTGATATGTGATAAAACACAGACACAGCGGGGGGAGACAATAGTGTAGAATAGAATACAACAGAGTAGAATCTGTAGAAATCCATACGTAAAAATAAAAAGTTGCACATAATTTCATTATAAGACTGCGTGAGTAAGCGATATCTCATTTTGAGAGGAGGAAATGTTGGATCCGGCCCATAAATAATGAGGATGAAAACCACCTCTGTTTTTGAATGATTACTCCTGTGTCGTTTTGATATGCTAATACAGGCCAGGTTAATCTGGCTGCCAGGGTGTTCAACATCCGGCAAAAAAGGTTGTGGGTTCGATTCCCCAATGTCGGCGTCCTGAGGACATTAGCATACAAACAGTTTGTGACACTAAGATAACACTGTTTCATGTTGTTGCAGTGGGCTGTGTCCACAGCGAATGCACTCTTCACGATGCCTCTATTATGTAGCACACGTCACATCACACACACATCACACACACATACACACACACACGTGTGTGTGTGTGTGTGTGTGTGTGTGTGTGTGTGTGTGTGTGTGTCATGATCTTCACCATGCTCCGCTGATGTAGCACCCGTCACACTTCACCTCAAACAGATGCATCACACACACACACACACACACACACACACACACACACACACACACACACACACACACACACACACACACACACACACACACACACACACACACACACACGTATGTGTGTGTGTGTGTGTGTCATGATCTTCAACATGGCTCTGTAATCTTGATTTAATCCGTGCATACAGAGAGAAAGAGGCATGTGGTGTTAATTAAACAAACGGCCCATAACGAGGCACTGAGTCAAACCGCCAGTGAACACAGGCTGCGCCCAGCTGGAGAGAGACACGCTGGATAACAAAATGGTACGAATCCGGGAAAATAAAGAGTCACGTCAAATAAATACTCTGCGTTATAAAGAAGAATATTTTTCCGATCCATTCACCGCCTCTTGTCTCGCTCACCTATTGCTTTCATTCACACACCAAAAAAAAAGGAGAAAGAAGTTTGTTTTTGTAGTCTGGCTTTTTGTTTGCGTACATCAAATGTGTTTAATTAGCCATCAGAATGGTATTGGTTTTGCTGTGAATAAAAGAACAGCAAAATCAATATTGATAGCACTGGGCCTGACAGCCTGGTTTTATGATGCTATGTGTGAGTGTGTATGTGCATATTGTGTGTTTAATGCGTGTGCGTCCTTGCCTTGTTTGTGACTACAGGGATGTTGACTTTGAGTTTTCTATCTGTCAAGTTAATTGCTAACTGCCAACCTGGCTGAGGGAAAATGTTTTTATGGAGTGAAACAAAAAGTCACTAGAAGTAGGTGGATCCAAAGTGAGAGAAAAATTCCTTTAAAGGTCTCTCTAAAGGCAAATGTGCACTCCTATCAGACAGGGTAAAGTGGCTGTGTGTGTGTGTGTGTGTGTGTGTGTGTGTGTGTGTGTGTGTGTGTGTGTGTGTGTGTGTGTGTGTGTGTGTGTGTGTGTGTGTGTGTGTGTGTGTGTGTGTGTGTGTGTGTGCGCGCGTGATGATTTTGCCCATCGGTGTCAGGCTGATAATTCTTTTGTTTAAGTCTGAACCACGCCTGAATGATCCCTTACATACAACCTGAAACGCATCGTCACACACCCATTAGGTCGTTAATGATTGCTGTCTTTTGCCTGGAGAATGCATATTAGTTTGTGTGAGTGGGTGTGTCCGTGCCCACTTGTGTCTGTGTCAGTGTCATTGCCTGTGTGCCCGTGCCTATACGTGTGCGTTGGCATAATTATAATATTAGATATTAGCCTTTTTTATGACTGATCCCCCCCCCCCTCTCCCAATCCCTTCAATGCCCGCAGGACACATTCAATAAGACCCTATCAGATCCCACGTCCTTCCCTCTGATTCTAGGCTGCTGTTTAGAAGCCGTCTCATCAAGGCCTGGCTTAGCATCTCCAAAAACAAGCCTTAATGCCTCATCCACAGCAACCGCCGTCGCCTTATTGATCGTGAGGCTGTTTATACTGACAGCCTAATACCTAAGAGTCAGTGCATTATCATACGGCGTTAGCACCCAGGGAGCCTCTGCTTGCAGCGCCACGGGGGCCTTATGCTTCTCCTCCCTTGATGCCCCCCGGCATCCCGCTCTGTAATCCCCGGCACGTCAGCGAGCAGCCAGCCCCGCTTCTGCATCAACTGTTGAACCCTGAGGGTGGTGGTGGTGGTGGTGGTGGTATGCTAATTGGCTGAATTAGAAGGCCTACATTACAATCAAGGCGTGCTGACAAGCGCTGTTTGGTGGTCCAAGATCCCCTTTGCGCCCTTGTGTTACAATTACCAAATATGCACATGACCCATTAAAAGGAAAAAGGGAAAAAAAGGTTCTTGGAAGTTTTTGTGGGCTAACTTGGACTGATGTGATTAATATACAATCCGGCAATTAGATGTTCCATTACTGAAACGCTGAAAATGATCCAATATACATAAAAAGCCACTTCGGCTTCATAGCTGAAACAGACATGCATGAGTAAAACACAGATTAAATAACAATTAGCGGTTGGGCTGATGCAGAGTCTCTCTGTAGCTAGGTTAATTAGATCACTGTCTTAATACGGTGCTGCTGGCTGTGGTGTCTGTGGATGCTGGCAGGGCTAAATAACGGCTTGGCTTCGTCTGTACACCGATTCTCTCCGTGATATATTGTATTGTTGCTCCCTACCGCCTATCTCGGCACACGAGGACATATTAGTCCTTCACTCTTCCCATGTATCTTATTATTGGATCTCTGTTATTTAGGGTGCTGTGTGTGGGTGTTAACACACGCCCCGTGTGTGTGTGTGTGTGTGTGTGTGTGTGTGTGTGTGTGTGTGTGTGTGTGTGTGTGTGTGTGTGTGTGTGTGCATGTGTGCGTATACACGTGTACGTGTGAGCTTGGAATCATTTGGCCCATCGCTGTCTGTCAGTTTTCACATTATTCATCTTTTTCGCACAGAATCCCCATCAGTGAACGGAACAGCGCAGTGATTGCAACGCTTCACACGTGGGCCTGTGTGTGTTTCCTGCGTGCTTCACACCACGCGGTTGAATCCATTTTATCGATCATCCACGGCTCGGAGACCCTCTGTAAAGGAACCACTTTGTCGGAAAAAGCACGACGGTATTCCCCGCCATTATCCCCAAAACTCTACAACAGGTCAACAGCCGCCGCAAGGTGACGGCGAGGGGGCCGTAATGCGTCCGCAGGGGAGTCGTTTCAGCCAGGAGCAGCCGCTCGCTAGCTTGTGTGAACTAGTCACCGCCCTCTCCCCCATCCCCTCTCCCCACCCACACATACACACACAAACACACACACACACACAAGCGACCCATCTGGGTCGTTGCCGTGCCCCCCCTGTCCTGGAGCCAAGTCTTGCTGCTGTGAGCTCTGGCGACAGACAGATTTATAGCTACTTTATTTATCCCATTGGGAAATTTAGTTGTCACTGCAGCAACAAATGGGAAAATACAATACAGAGGCAGGGGGGAGTGCGAAGGAGTGGGAGATAGAGATGGGGGGACGGGGACGGAAGGGGGCTAAAATAAAGGAGGGATTAACAGAGAAAGATGATAAGAGGTCGGATTTCACCTTCAATTATGATCGCAGGAGGGAGGGAGGGAGGGAGGGAGGGAGGGAGGGAGAGAGAGAGAGAGAGAGAGAGAGAGAGAGAGAATGAGAGAGAATGAGAGAGAGAGAGAGAGGCCTTTAACTATGATTTCATCGTCTTCATGTCTTCACAACACTGAGCACCACACCGACAACTGTTTATAACCTTTCGCACCACAGTTAACGTTAACAAAGACATGTTTTAGTTATTCTTGAAATAATAGCAATTGTGCAAAATAGAATGGAATTGTAAAAGATAAAACAAAATCCAAGTTATTTAACAGACCGCATTATATCAACATTGCGGGGAAAGAACACTTTTTATTGGGTAGATATTTTGTAGCCTTGCCCTTTGTCATGCAGCGGTGACAGAAACATTTGCTATCGCTGTGGGATTCAGTGCATTATAAATATCGTTTATATGGCTCTGCTGAGCTGCACTGACCTGCAAAAGTGCTTCTGAAATTGTTATTAGATTGACAACGCAAAGCCCCAGAGAACTGTACAACAAGATAAGAAAAAAGGAATTTGTCACTTGCAACCGGTACTCTAATCAAATTCGGTAAGTTAGTTGGGGGTTATATTGATTACCCTCCAATCATTGGAACATCATTTTATAATAGTTCTCTGTAATGGATTAGATTTAGCAAATTCCTTTACCTTGCACAGAGGTGTAATGGTGTGGACTGTTTTCAAGCCATCTCAGTGCATTCTATTTAAGTTCACATGGCTGACTGGCTGAACGTAATCTATTGGAAAATGGCCCTCAGCCTGTCAATGCCGCAGCTTACTAGTGGCTCAAAAAAAAAGATATATTATAAAATAAATAATAGTTTCTAACTTACAAGACAGATTTTGTGTCGTTTTTAGTATAGCAGGACAAAGGGGCAGTTCCTTACATGGCTTCAACTTCAGCATAATCGTCTTTTCAGGACTCATTTTTTCAGGACTCATTTAAAGCACGAGTCCATTAGCGGGCCTATGACAGCCAACATAAAGCCCCTTCAACAGCTGTCATGGTGATATATTAGGCTAGAGCTTGTAGGAGAATGCATACATTGTATATACACATCGCTATCACTCCCTCTGCTCATTATGTCGGCCAATTTCTGACGTGAACAAACTCTGTCGGGAGCTGTCATGGTCTTTCGTCAATAATACTGGTGGCACGTCAAAGTGTGGTTTGTTCAAACTTGCAATATAAATATTAAGGGCTATTGCGTCAATATTAAGGAACTGGGATGTATCGCGCGGAACTGTCACAGACTCTCGTTTCATTACAGCTTCATTATGTGAATTGATAATTCATCGATTTAGCTAGTTCATTCAATCATTGCTCTAAGCGTTTGCAATTATACAGCATGTGTGCAAACAGGGAGGGGGGGTCCGTTCTAGCGAAGTTGTGTTTGCAACTCTTGAAATAATGGTTCCACCCTCAATCCCTCATATAATTATGATGATGGTGTGTCTGTGTGTCTGCGTGTGCGCGTGCATGGGCGTCAGTGCACGCGTGGGCGTGTGTGTGTGTGTGTTTTTGTGTGTGTGTGTGTGTGTGTCAATGGGCTTATTGAGTGGGCGTTCTAACCTTCACCCTGGGATCAATCAAACCAGACCTCACCCTGAAGGGCATTGAAGACCGGCATGGATCCACCCGGATCCCCATGTGGAAATCAAATGGAAACACACCTTCTTCATTCACCTACGTCTATGTGCATCTTTAAAGTATAACTCTGTTGCTATTGCATTCGGAAAAAGAAAAATCCGAAAAAATGAAAGAAATCCTTCAACAACCGGTGTTTCCGTGTCAGCCAATGGATCCTTGGCGTGCCTCGATCGATGGCGCTGACTGATTGACAGATGAACGGAGCGGAGCGTAACCTTCTCTGAGTTTCTCTTTTTAAAGACTTTGCTGAATGAAATGCCTTGTAGCGGCTTTGGATGGCATCAAAGTGTCGATGATGTTTATGGCGCGCCATAAAGTTGAGCCGGCCTCCAAAACAGCCCTCTCCAATGGCTGTTTCAGAGGGGAAGACAGACCCTTGAGAAATAAGCACAGCATCGGGAGGAGAATTCTGCTGTGTGTGTGAGTGTGCGTGTGTTTCTGTGGGGGGGGAAGGATTCCACGTGTCGCGTCTTCATGTCGAAGAGTTGTATTTTTGGTGATTTATTTTGTTGTTAAAAGCCATTTGGATGAAAGCTAAATGGATGTACAACAGCACATCTCGCCTTAATCGAGTGCATGTGGAAGCGAGATTGTTAGTGAAGGCCTCCCCTTGCCAGTCTGGGTGTAAAACAATACTGGAGGCCATGGAGCATATCAAAAAGCTTTCACTGCTGGGAATGCTCAGGGGCATGCACGCTCTCAAACCATAGTTGTGTAATTATTAAGCTTACTTCATACTAAAACAAGACTTTCACAAGACCGCAGCAATCCCAATCATTTGCATAACAAAGAATGCATTGCAGAGAAGAACGTGGATGGCATGTTGTAATTATGAGTGCAGCTATACAGCTATGAATTTGATCATTTGTTAGTTTTCGATACAAATCCTTTAACAGGCCAAGGGGTCGTTCAAACGGGGATATATTCATTGTTTATCTGTTGGCAGTCTGTCGGTTCTCGAAAAACACTTGAATAGATGTTGCATCTCATACATTGTTGCGCGTACCTTCCTCACTCCGTCACTTCGGACATACGGGCAAGTACCCTGTGACGGTCGGACCATGATATGTCTGGAAAATGAAATAGACTTCCCCTGATAACAAACCAATATTGGAAGTGGAAATGTTACTCAAAAAAGTACATGAAATATGAGCCTTTCAGATAGCCTTATTGATATATGTATTTGTCATAGATGTATAGAAGCTCAGCGATATCCTTATAGCTTCTCAAACACCCTCAGAGATGAGGATACACTGTTTCCATTCTTATGATGGTTTCTCTGTTTGGAGACATTCCCTCCCCGACACATTGTGGGGAACAGAGTGTCTCACAGCAATGAGACATGATCAATTCTTAATTATCCAAGAAGTGTGGGATCGCTCCATGCGTCCGTGTCAGAATACGCTGTCCTTCTGTGTGATATTCAAATCCCATTGTGTTCAACAGTTCGATGGATATAATGGATTTCAGGCCTGGCTTTCCTCAGGGTGTGAGACAGACGCTGCATGGGATGTATCGGAGGCATGGATCCACGTGTCTTGAGGGTCTTGAGTGAGAAAAGCAGTTTTCGCTGGATAGATGGCAGCATGATTCGTCACCTACAGGCCTTGTGTGTATGCTTGTGTGTGTGTATATGGGTGTGTTTGTTTCAGCTCTGTTTCGTTTCATAATGGTCTTTTCAGCAATTACTCCATCGCACTTCCGCAAAGTGATCGCTAATCGTTTAACCCTGAGGTTAAACAAAAAATAAGCATGAATAAATGTACTGCAGAATACTTAAATATAATAATCAGTATTTGCATCTTCTTAAAGGTGCAGTTTGTAGAATTGAGTGGCACGTTGCGGAACGGACATGGCAGAAATGAAATCTAATATTCATTATATGTTTTAATAAGAGTTAAATCCCATGAATATAATAACTACTGTGCTGTGTATTTGTTTCTTCAGAATGACCCATTTATAGCTACATTAGGGTGCTGATCTTCTCCTACGTAGCCCGTCATGTTGCATTGCCATGTTTCTACAGTAGCCCCGGACACGCAAACGGCTCTAGAGAAGACAGGTGTCAAAGGCCATCGTAGCTGTCTTTGAAAGAGGAAGGGTGAGGGAGGGGAATTCAGAGGCTTGCCATCGACAACCTCACAGATAGATGCCACTAAATCCTACACACTGCACCATCAGCCCTGCCCACGTATGTGTGTCCACATGGGTCCGGAGTTCATGTTTCCCTTTGTGACTGGTGGCTCGCCCGGGGTCTGCAGGTGATCAAGCTGGCCTTTGCGGAGTTTGACCTGGAGAGAGGCTACGACACGCTGACCGTCGGGGACGGAGGGAAGATAGGGGACACACGGAGGGTGCTGTACGTGTAAGTAGCATCGTCGTCACCAGCATCATAATCATGTGGTAAATGGTAAGGGTTGATGGACTGCATTTATATAGCGCTTTTATCCAACGGTTTTACAATATTGCTTAACATTCACCCATTCACGCACACCAATCATTCATCCCCATTCATTCAAACCATGCAAGGCGAAAGCCAGCGCGTTGGGAGCAGTTAGGTTTAGATGCCTAGCTCAGGGACACCTCGACACTCACACAGCTAGGAGGAGCCGGGGATCGAACTAGCAACCTTGCGGTTACCAGCCAACCCTCACTACCCCCTACTGCTGCCCCCTGTGCGGCGATCGTCATCTTCAGCATCCTCATCCTCACATCCTCACATCATATTAATCCTTGCCGCCGTCTTTTGGCTCATCACCTTCATCATCCTCCTCACAGCCATCGTCTCCCTCATCCTTACCCTCACCGTCGTCGTCGTCGCCTACACCATCCTCTAAACAACTACGGCGCTGTTCCCCTATTTCTAGACTGACGGGCTCCAGTGTTCCTGACCTCATCGTCAGCCTGTCCAATCAGATGTGGCTACATCTTCAGTCGGATGACACCATCGGATCACAGGGATTCAAGGCTGTCTATGAAGGTAATGCCTTTTTATATTGTGAGGGTGGCCGTGCACGTGCTTGCACGCACGCACACACACACACGCAACCGTGCGCACACATACACACACACACACACACACACACACACACACTATACACACAGGATATAAAAAAAGAATTAGGGCTTAATCAGGTGATTGGGTTATCTGATTATGCATTAATGTGTCAGACACATATGGAGAGAGAGAGAGTGAGAGAGAGAGAGGGAGAAAGAGAGAGAGAGAGAAAATTCAGGGAAATAAAAAAATTAAATGGGAGACAGGGAGACAAGCTAAAAGGATAAAACAATGATTATTGAAATGAGGGGAAAGATAAAGTGCTGTATGGGAGAGCACAGGGACCAGAAGAGACAGCGGTGTTGACATAGACGTGATGCAGACATGCTTTGGATCTACCTTGGGTCGATTGATGAAGTGATTTTTCTATAGTGTCTGGGCTAAGAATGGCTATGTGCCAGCTTTATAGATTGGTTACCATGGTAATGCACACAGGCACAAATTGCAAATTGTTATTTGTCATGCCATGTAAGAAAATGGAAATGTTCTATTTTTTAGGCTATTTCGTTTATAACGGTAGTAATGTTTAATAACACGTTTGTATTATTCATTACTACAATGGCAGATACATATTGGCTTATGTATTGACCTGAAGTCAATCAGTCAATCAATCTAAAAAAATATGATAACATGACAGTGCCAATTGGAACTTCTGAGTGTTATAAAATAGCTTTTAATAATCTTGGAGGAACCACCAGAAGGACAAATATACAACGAGAAATATTATATATTATATGTATACATTCTGTGAATGTATATATGTATATACACTGGGTTCTGCTGTGGGTTGGGTGTGGGTTAGGTGTAAGGCATCGGTCTAAACACAGAGCTAACTGGTCTGGTGACAGTTAATAATCTCCATGTAATACTCGCTTCAATGACTCATGCTCCAAGCTCCCAGCCCTTCAATGCTGTATTGGATGCTCAGATCTATATTTGGGTCTACTGGTTGGGCTGAATGACAAATGGACCAAACCAAGGTACCTCATATTGGACATCACCGATTCCCTAATTGATGGCAAGCAACAAGCAACAAGGCTGATATTGAAACACCTTAGTGTGTGAGCTTTTTCACAATATCTTTCATTTGCACCTCTGGCAACCAATAAATGGCAGCCCCCCTTCCCCCCCTGAGATTGGAAGTTGGCACATGCCGTGATTGGTTGCTCTCTGAATGGAGGATACTTCTCCAACTGACTGAGAGTCAGCAGCTGGTCTTCTTGGTGCTCATACAGAACATCTGGAGGGGTGGAGTGCATCCAAGATGGCAGCCATATTTATGTATTAATGGACTGTGAAGTCATTCACGTTTGTAGGTTCTTTCTTGTCGGGCCTGGCTCTCAACAACGTTGTGCTGAAGCGAGCCAGCTGTATCCACTCTATCTGGAAGTCTCCATTCAATGCCGGTACATTTGCTCCGTTTCTTATTCCATTGGTGCCTGAATAAGACTGTAAAGCTCCGAACTAAATGAGTGGACGGACAACGCGTGGCGTCGCGGTTGTGCTGAGTGGTGCCCGGTGATCCGTCATGGGGATGTGGCTGGATTCAGCGTGAGGGATGACCATCCTGTGTCCGGCCGCACCTCCACATCCCACCAGGATGGGTCTCCTTCCTCAGGCGGTTAAAGCGCTGACAGCATCAAAGACAACAGACCGTGGTCCCTGAACTTGGTCCAGAATCAATGTCTTAACCCGATTACCTTTCAAGACCCAATTACACAAATGGGAGAACATCAGTTCCATCATGGAGGCAGTACAGGAAAAAGGAGTTTCCCGGGCAAAGAAATGGAGATGTACCTGCTGTTACTGCTGAAGTGTATCACTTCTAGTCTAGACAGCCTATTCCTATCACTGGGTTGTGCCTCTATGGGGCTGCACTGGAACACACTGCAACACAACTCAAACACCTTTGGTCAATTTCAGTGCGACTTGGCTACCTCACAGCCATGATCCTTCGACCTATCAGTGAACTGCTCATGAGTCTATTCCATTTCGCTCAGCATTCTTTTAGTGGAACATGCCTTGACAGCTTAAATTATTGCAAATCTCCACCCAGTGAAATTATGTATATGCATCGATAAATTATTCTTCTAACCCTAACCCTGATTTAGATTCAGCGGCTGTGCACAATTCTCATTGGGCAAAATGTATAAATGGATTTGGGCAAAGAATAGTGAGAGGGTAAAACAAGCACATCACTGTGGAGTGAATACAAAGGAGGACAGCCGAGAACCAGTTACTTCTGTAATGACAGGTTTACCGGGGAGGGGGGGCAAGTTATTTGAAATCCATTCGTACACCCTTCATCTGTGTGACAAGCAGCTACAGGCTACACACTTCACACTACAACACTTATACACCCCCGAGACACACACACACGATGTGGCACCCACAATCCTGTAATAGCATGGATGCTTAACCCCACAAGCACAACGCAATACATGGAGCAGTGCCCGCGCACGCACACATACGCATGTGCGCACACACGCACATACACACACACACACACACAAATGGACTCATGCACACACACACACACGCACACATGCACAAACACACACATACACAAATACAAACACACGCTTACATGCACATGTATACACATGCACAACGCTGCCTGACCTTGCACAATAAAGAAAATTACATACTTGAGATTTGATGTCAGCTTTGAAAACAAAAATTCAAGGAGAAATGGACAAAATAAAGAGAAAGAGACAGTAGAGGGAGGAGGCGATATTTGAAAAGAACTAAGCCCTAAGAGGTGTAATAGGAGAGAAGGAAGAGAAGGAGAAACACAACGTCGGACGTTGAGAGATGGTGAACTTTTGGTCCCAGTATTTCTGGCCCAGCTGCATGGAAGAATAAAAAAGAATTCACAGAGAACAACAGAAGAAAGACAGAGGGAAGCACAACCCTGTGGTGAGGCAGTCTTCTCATGGGATATTCATGCTGATTATGCAGCCGTATTTCACCCGTATTTAATATAGGCATGTACATTTAAACGGAACCAGGGATGAATTGCAAAGGGGGGGGGGGGGGGGGGGGGTATACAGATAAATAATTAAACATACAAGATGTGAGAAAAACACATGACAGAAATAACACACAACGCATAACAAACATGATGAAGCATATGTGTGTGTGTTTGTGTGTGTGTGTGTGTGTTTGTGTATGTGTTTGTGTGTGTGTGTGTGAGGCACATGTAATGGCCTGCCATGCGTGTCCCAGCGTTGATTGTAGGCCTGGCCTCCGTGTGGTTCCACGTCCGCTTGCGTTCCGCATGGGCACACAAACAGGTTCTCTAAAACTGGACCTCCTGCTGTGTGCATTCACAGGAAAAGCAATACACCCCGACCGTTGCTGTGTTGGTTTGGATTCTGCAAAGGACAATAATGTAATGCTTTGCATACACCCACCAGTCTTTATATATAGCCGCATTCAACTCAACCGACCCCGGCAGTAGAAAACAAATAAAACCCCCGCTTTGACTGTATACGGCCGCCGCCTCTGTGTGTGTTGGCAGCGCTACAAGGCCGGTGTTATTTGTGCGTTCCAGAGATCGAGCGGGGCGGCTGCGGGGACCCCGGGGTGCCGGCGTTCGGACGCCGCAGCGGAGATCGCTTCCTGCACGGCGACGAGCTGAAGTTCTCCTGCCAGGCGGCGTTTGAACTGGTGGGGGAGCGCAGCATCACGTGCCAGCACAACAATCAGTGGTCAGGCAACAAGCCAAGCTGCGTCTGTAAGTAGCGAGAGGGCCTTTTCTCCGGGCTTTCTCGTCACACTTTCTTTCGTTCCCCCCCTTCTTTATTCTCGGTGTTTATTATTTGGTCATTTCCTCGGTTGATTTGTTCTTTCTTCCTTCGGTCCTTTCTTTGTTTCCTGACCTTTTTATTGCCGTCCTTCTTTGTTTCTTGACTTTTTTATTGCCTTCTTTCTTTGTTTCTTCGACTCTTTTCCTTTGTTTCTTTAGCCCTCGTTTCTGTAGCCTTTGTTTGTTTTCTTTCTTCTCTTTTCTCTTTCTTTCTTTCTTTCTTTCTTTCTTTCTTTCTTTCTTTCTTTCTTTCTTTCTTTCTTTCTTTCTTTCTTTCTTTCTTTCTTTCTTTCTTTCTTTCTTTCTTTCTTTCATCCTTTCATTCACCTTCCAGTCACTGTTCCTTAAATATATTCAGCACACCTATACATTGCTAACTCGTAAATAATGTTGTTCTTTTTTCCTTTTGTAGTTTCGTGCTTCTTCAACTTCACCTCTGCGTCAGGTACCATCCTGTCCCCCAACTACCCCGAGGAGTACGGCAATAACCTCAACTGCGTGTGGCTCATCATCTCTGAGCCGGGCAGCCGCATCCACCTCCTGTTCTCCGACTTTGAGCTGGAGCCCCAGTTCGACTGGCTGGTGGTGAAGGACGAAGGTAAGCTTTGTTTGTCTCATCTCTCATTGTAAGGGACAGCTTGATCGTACAAACTATTTGGAGTGTAAAAATAGAAAAAATGATTCTTGTCCTTGTTCTTGTTATTGTTTGTCTTTAAGTGCAATTGATTCAAGACATTGATGGCAATAACCCAACAGTGATGTTTTGGCAAAACAAGTGATTTTGTTTTTATTTGTTTGTGTTTTTAGTGACACATTTTAAGTGTTCAAAAATATGTATTTAATGGATTTTTGCAGACTAGAGAGTCTGGTTATCATTTGATTGTGCCTCATAGTTTTTTTCTTTATATCGTCAAGCACCTTTAACACAGACAAATATGCCTGCTGTGTGCAATAAACGCTATTGATTCCAGCTGGCTTGACAAAGTCATCTTTTGACTTGCTATCCAAGATAAATGTGTGGGTTGATTGGCTGAGAGTGCAAACAATTTTTCAAGTCAAGGCCCATTCCAAATTACTTTCGAAAATTGCAAATCAATTAATGGGGTTGCTGTCATTGAAATATACTGCTTTACAATGTCTTGGATTCTGTTGATCTCGTTTGTCCAGACATGTTGATGACTTGAATCTATTCATCAAAGCGATGCACACATATAGATATACAGTATATACATCACTTCTCCCTTGAGAGAGAGAGAGAGAGAGAGAGAGAGAGAGAGAGAGAGAGAGAGAGAGAGAGAGAGAGAGAGAGAGAGAGAGAGAGAGAGAGAGAGAGAGAGAGAGAGAGAGAGAGAGAGAGAGAGAGAGAGAGAGAGAGAGAGAGAGAGACCTCTTATGTCTCCCTCCCCTCTTCTGTGTCAGGTCTTTCAGAGCCAACCACATTTGGAACATTCTCTGGCAAAGATGTTCCGTCCCAGATCGCCTCTAATGGACACATCATGAGGTTGGAGTTCCAGTCCGACCACTCTAATACTGGGAAAGGCTTCAACATCAGCTACACCAGTATGTATCATTTTGTGTGTTTTGTGTGTGTGCGTGAGAAACTGATTGGAACTTATTCAATTGCTGACAGTCTCATTCATTTATGTCATGTTGATGCAGTACATTCATTTGACAGATATACTCATTGTAGGGATTCTAATAATTCCTTTTTTACTTAAGAAATTCCACACTCACATTTCTTTTCACCCGTAATACCATTATTCTTGGGATTATAGTACATCATTTCCAAAACATGTTCCCTTTATCATTGTGTAAACGCACACAATTTGCATATTTTCCCCATCTTAATGATTCAAGTCTGACAATAATTACAAAATGGCAGTGTGCAAATGGCCATGTGGCCAAGGAAAAACAGAGAGGTTTAATTCCCATTCCCATTGTGGCATGTAGACATGTAGCATGCTAGTAGGCTAGCATAACAATCAAGCTTTGTTTGCATGTGTCCCCGCTTGACTGCTTATTCGGTCTTGGCTATGCCTGTCCAGGCGCTGCTGTGGTTGTGTCTCTCATTCTCGCCTAGCTTCTCCCAACGCAGGGATTAACCCAGAGAGCTGTTTAAATGGTTCCACCTGAGCCGTGATACTCTTTCATTTGAGTCTCTCTTCCATGCAGCCATGTTCTTTGCACCCTTTATTCCCACAAGAATCAGTCTCTTGTTCTCCTCTGCAAGTCAACATTTTTCAAGCGAACATGCCAGATGAAGCTCCTCATCTCTGGAGGAATCACATATTTAGTGAAAGGCTCATGTTAATTCAACCGAGATTTGTTGGCATTTAATGAATACCGCACCGCAGTGAACTTGTTGAACTGTTTACTTCCACAGAATCTTCAATAAAATGATTATCTTCTATGTATTCGTATACTGTTTTATAACTAGAATACACACAGGAAGACAGTGTACATTGGGGTTCAAACCCAGAACTCTTTTGGCTCTTAAACAATATATATTTACAAACATATTATTTCCTGTGGACATTATTTGTTTAACTTGATTACACTTTTCAATGACACATTGATTCCATATTAAAAATGTATACCATTTGTTGCATGTGTCTGCAGATAATTGGCCTATCATAATGTAATCACCCTTTTTTGATCCCACTATCAACATTTTTAAAAAGCCTTCTTGACAACTTCAGGTAGACACCATTTTTTATTTAGGGGCCGAGCTCAATTGCTGTTCAGGCTTTCGCTCTCTTGCCCAAGGCACTTACCATAATTTGATTTAAAGCAGAATGTGTAGGCAGAATGTTAGATTGACATTACCCGGGAGCTGTTCCATGGAACGTGCGTTTAACCTATATAGGGCAATTTGTGTCCATATTTACTTTGTTTCTTATGTTTTTCAAACTGGAACAGTATCAATCCGTATCACTGCTAACTACCCCTTCTAAATCATCGTATTTGCATCTAAAGTAAGTTGTTTTAAGGTTTGGTTTTCCTTCAAAAGGGTAAACATCGTTTATCTGGTGAGACTCTAGTCTGCATTGGGACCCTGGCACCCAGACATCCACGTTCTTTAATTTGGCCTATTAACATTTAATGCATAAATGAATTTAGATGTTGCGTTGCTGCAGGCACACTCTTTGCTTCATACAGCGCTGCAAATCTGTAAACAGGAGGTAGGGATGAGCAGAGCAGCAACTATAGCGCTGTGTTGAAAGAGAAATTGGGACTGAAAAACATACGGTCTCAATGGCTAAAAATGGTTTTATAAGAACGGGCGGCGGTTTGTT
>NC_044061.1:9664882-9674882 GCF_902167405.1 Gadus morhua
TAGTTTTAGATGGTAAAATAATAAAATATACTAATCATGTCTGACCCCGCTTGGTATTTCTTGATTTGTGTTGAATGCTCCGTCCTACACGTCGGTAATTTAAGTAGCAACATCTTATGACAAATGTACTTATTGTAAGTTGCTTTGGATAAAAGCGTCTGCTAAATGCCCTAAATGTAAAAGCAACAAACAACAAAAGAAATCCAGAACCGGATCGAAGGTAATTCGACCAATCACCACACTGTATTCTTGAAAGTACTTTGTCAGCGTGTCATAACTAAGGCTGCCAGCCGATTATTGTAATGCATAGCATAACAACGTGTCGTGATTGGCAGACGTACCTTGGGTCAGGGGTTCTGGATTACTGGATCCGGTTACTCAGAATGGGGTTGGAATTTGTAAAGTACATACATGTTGGGTGGAGCACGTAAAATGATCACGCGAGCCACTCGTCTGCCTTGAGAGACTGCTTTATTCCAAATCAGAGATTACTTAAAGAAAATACCAATCTAATATTTTGAATATCTTATAAACCTTAATTTGAATAACATGAATAACATGAATATCTTATGTTTTCGACCTAGCTCCGTGCGGAGGGCACCTCACTGCTCCCAACGGCATCCTCCTGTCTCCGGGCTGGCCGTCCTTCTACAGAGATTCTCTGAACTGCCAGTGGGTGATCGAGGCCCAACCAGATCACGCGGTGAAGATACACTTCGACAGGTGAGTGAGTTCTTTGTTTGGGAGCCGGTGGAGTCTGGGATAAATACTTATTCGCTAAGTCACTTAGTCTGCCTGCCAGGTGGAGCGTCTGCCGGTGAGTGGAGCTTTCTCCCCGCTCACCGAGACGGCAGAGCGCTGTAGAGCATACGGTGGAAAATGGAGGAAACCCGTGTGAATTTGGCTTATCACCGTTATTGTAAATTCACTCATCGTCCCAAAACGAAGCTGGGTGCTTTGAGGCATATGCCGATGGTGTATAGTTCAAGTCGCTTTCACCCAACATTGTGAGGCTTCCTTCACTGTGACTTCTGGTGACAAAAGTGGGGTAAAGCTCTCCTGGAGCATAAAGAAAGATTACATGTTAGCCATACCTTTTTAAATAAGTTTATTGATTGACGATGGCTTGGGAGTTCAGACAATGCAGCAGGTTTGGTTCTTTCCATGGTCGCTCTTTAGCCTGTTTAGTTGTCTCAATGTAGACCCGATATCATCAAATCACCATTCAAATCGTGGCCACTAAGAGCAGAATTATAAGTAAAGTAAGGCTTAACGGCAGCATAGTGTCTAGTCGAATTAAACAAAACCAAGCCAATAAAATATTATTTTGGAAGGGCACAGATGGGAATTGACCCTAACTCCAAAATGACGACAGGGTCATCCAACTGGTGAAAATGTTGAATGCTAACGCACGCACTGCTAAGCACTGGTTCATGCAAAAACTTTAATTCCAAGGCTCTAAGTTCATCGTCATTCTTGGGTCATTCCTTCAGCCAGCATCCGAGCTGGCTCCCAGACGTTAGCCCCGTCTAACTCTTTCGCTTTCGTTTCGCCCACCAAGGTTCCAGACGGAGGTCAACTACGACACGCTGGAGATCCGAGACGGACCCTCAACGTCCTCCCCGGTGATCGGAGAGTACCACGGCTCCCAAGCGCCTCACTTCCTCATCTCCACCTCCAACTTCCTCTTCCTGTTGTTCACCACCGACAACAGCCGCTCGGCCGCCGGGTTCAGCATCAGATACGAGAGTACGACACACTTAGGCCGGAGATGTGGGATCGACTGTTGGAAGAAAGGGAAATAAGATGCGAGAGGAGATAGAAGATGAAGATCAGATGTTATACGATTTAGGTTTAATTTCAGATGAACTGAATGGGTTATATGAGACAAGATAACACATAAATTAAGATAAGATGGCGAGATAAGATGTGTGTCTGTAACCCATAGGCCACATACATTGATCGATTTAGAGAGAGCAACATTGCACAGTGCCCGGTGACTCCTAGACCATCGACGATTGGGGTTGTTTCTGTGTCTCAGGTGTGATGATGGAGTCGGACTCGTGCCTCGACCCTGGCATCCCTGTAAACGGCCGTCGGCGGGGCAACAGCTTCGCTATCGGGTCTCAAGTGTCGTTCACCTGTGACCTCGGCTACACGCTCAGCGACCAGGAGCCAATCATCTGCGAGAAAATCCATCAGTGGAGTCATGCTCTTCCTAGTTGTGATGGTAACAAATGTTCTCCCTCTCTCGCTCTCTCTCTCTCTCTCTCTCTCTCTCTCTCTCTCTCTCTCTCTGATTCAAGCTCTAGGATTGCAAACACAGGATCCACGCACGCACACACACACACACACACACACGCGCGCGCGCGCACACACCCCCACACACACACACACACACACACACACACACACACACACACACACACACACACACACACAAACAGTAACGCACAGCTAAAAAAGTTCAGAATTTGTCTCGAAACATTTCCAGAGCTATGCCTCATATTTAGATGGGTGACGTCAACATTAGGAATGCACTGATACCCAGTGCCGAATCTGTATGGCGTCACACAGATAGGTTGGAAATTGAAAAAAGCATCGGAGCATGTCGCCAAGAGCAGACCTCCGGAGGGAGAGGAGAGCGGCCAGACCGATGTGTTGGTGGCTCCGACCGTTCACTATCTCCAGCCCCCTAAACACCCTCGGAAGCAAGTGGAGTTTAAAACCCTCAAATGGCCCGAGGCCCCCGTCACATTTATATTTGAGCGTACAGTTTGGAGAAACTATCTCAAATGAGTCAATCATTAATGCCACAGCAAGCACTGCTCACATTATTTGGCTACTTTTTTTTGTAAACCGCGGTATTGGGTTCAAAGCACATTTCTACTTGAAGCGAGTTATCGGAGGGAACCGAGAGGATTATAATGACGGATGGCCACCACTCGGTGCTCTGAGGTCAATAACCTCTTTTAGTCGCATCAGCATAAAGAAGAGACGCTCCTGTGTCTCTGCCGGCTTCAGAGGAATTACGCTCTCTTTCAGCCCCAGCGGTAGTCGTGGTGGTTGGCTTTTTTGGTTGCGTTTAGTTCAATACAGACGGCAGCGACTCCAGTGGAGGCGGCGTGAGCTTATAGCTATAGAAATCAGGTCAACGGGGAGTCCTGTTAAGCTAGCTGTAATTGTTGAGTGGCACTGTGGCCGTACAGTCAACATTAGCCCGTGGAATGCATTTGCAAAGGCATTAAAATACATGATGGGAACAGATTGTCACGAGACCCCATTTTATATGTATATATATATGTGTGTGTGTGTGTGTGTGTGTGTGTGTGTGTGTGTGTGTGTGTGTGTGTGTGTGTGTGTGTGTGTGTGTGTGTGTGTGTATTTCTGTTTTAATTAAGTCCCGCTCCCTTAAGAGCTGTGGATGGATGGCTATAGAGAGATTCACTTTTCAACATAAAAGCGTGCGTCGCAAAGACTTAAGTCAAAGCGGTCCCTGGGGGCTCGCCATCCAGGCCATCGAGTATTAACGGTTAACCGTCTTTCAAAGACCTTGCTCAAAGGACGTGGCCACATGTTGAACATGGTGTTGTGTTCTCTGCCATCGTCACAGTGCACTAGTCAGCACGCCAGAGACAAACCACTTCTGTCGTTGTGCCTTGTAATAAAAACTGTCACAGGATCCAGAGAGAAAGGTGTCACATAGAAAGTCGGCGCAGGCCCTTTATTCAGCTTTTCAGGACATGGATTACGGCTTTTCACTTGCAGCTCACACACATTTGCAGCAGAACAAAATTGGACACACACACGCACACACATGCTTACACACATACGGGTACACACGCGCACACACGCGGGCACACACACACAGACACACACATACACACCATTTATAGATACATACTAAACTCTCTCCTCATTAAGGGTCAGACAGTGTCCTGTTTAAGTAGGAGAAACAGAGAGGAGGATATAGAGATAAAGAGAGACTGAATCATCTCAGCCTCAACTCTTCCACTGCAGTGCAAAATCCCGCTCTGCAAATGTGGGTTGGAGGGGGGCGGGCGAAGATGAAGAGAGAGAGTTGGACGGAGAGATAAATACAGCAAAACAAAATCATAAAGAAGGGTAACAAAGGGTGGCCAAACTTCCTCGTGGCTTTTATGTGATCCAGTATTGCACAGACTCTCAGTACGTTACTTACTTGTGTCCCATTTTATTTTCTACGTATTGCATTTGATACCGGCCGTATACAATAGCACTGTGCTCTTTATCTCCTTCTCTACCTTTCTTTGATTGCGCTTTTGTCCCAGTGTCTGTGCTCTGTCCACCGTCTCGCTCCCTTCCTTTGTGTCTCTTTACCTCTCTCTTTAGCCGTGATTGGCGGACAGCACTCAGTCATCCACCAAACAATTATGTCTGTGGCAGCCATTATCTCAATCTCTCTCTCCTAACTCTCTCTCGCGTTCTCGCTCTCTCCATCTCTCTCTCTCTCGCTCTCTCTCTCTTTCACGCTCTCTCTCTCCCCCCCCCCCCCCCCCCCCCCCCCCCTATTCTTCTGCAGCTCTTTGTGGCGGCTACTCTTATGGTAAAACGGGAACCATTCTCTCTCCCGGCTTCCCTGACTTCTACCCCAACTCTCTTAACTGCACCTGGACCATTGAGGTTTCACATGGAAAAGGTAAGAAATGACAGACACGGGCACACACACACACACACACACACACACACACACACGCTTGAGGGAAAGTTTGTTAGCATGCACACATGCATTAAGGTAAACATTCATACATGCACACACTCACTCACTCACAACTCGCTCACTCACAAACTCACTAACACACACGCACACTTACTCACTCAAGCACACATTCGCACATGCACAAACACACACACACACAAACACGTTTAGTGTGGAGTGATTTGCTGTATCCCACAATGAGCCTTGGAGACAAAGAAGAGGTGAGGAGAAGTCAAGAGTAGAAAAAAATTGCTTTGGTAGAAGTTTTTAATTTCCAGTCAGGAAATAAAATACTCTTTAACAAATACTGTGAGCCCACCTCACTCTGTATGCTTTTTATGACTGTCGTGAACCCCTATCTTGAACTCTTTTTGGCAGGAGTACACCTCGTGTTCCACACTTTCCATTTGGAAGAGAACCATGACTACCTGTCAATCACTGAGGATGGAAACTTTCTTGTCCCCGTGGCGAGACTCACGGGCTCAGTGCTGCCTCCTAGTGTCAAAGCGGGTCTTTACGGGAACTTCAGCGCTCAACTACGATTCATATCGGATTTTTCAATGAGTTACGAGGGATTCAACATAACTTTCTCAGGTAGGGGAATTTGGATTATAATGTTTCGACATCTGAATGCATAATAGTATTTATAGCCATTTTGTTATGACTTGAGTTGTAGCATTGTAAAATCATAAATAAATCGGAATATACCGTAACCAACTTTTTTTTGCAACGTCCAGCATGGGAAACACTGTGGCAGTTTCATAAACAATATGGTCACCACATAATGACAAGTATTTTCATGATAATATCTTAACAATTACCAAAACACCATTGCTACCAATAGCACTTCTACTCTCCAATGGCGGCCGTAGTGATGCGACGTCACGACGATGCTATCACATTCACCAAGAAATCAGATTTTATGATAAGACATGTCAATTTCCCGCTTGAGGCAGATTTGTTAAGATCTCAAGTGTAATCATTGCTCATTCGAAAAACACCCCCGATATATTTGATGGTAGTTAAGTATTCCGTCTAATGCTTGTTTACGCCTCCTCCAGAGTATGACCTGGAACCGTGCGAGGATCCGGGGGTTCCGGCGTTCAGCAGGAGGACGGGCTTCCGATTTCAAGTCGGCGACTCCCTCGTCTTTTCCTGTTTCCATGGCTACCGACTCGAGGGTGACAGCAAGATCACGTGTCTGGGAGGAGGCAGACGTGTCTGGAGCAACACGCTACCACGCTGCATAGGTGAGAATTTCGAAGACACGTTGCCTATGTGCAGACAACGTCAGCAGCAGAGGGAAAGGATTGTTAGCACATTGTTTAGCTAGTTAGCACACTGGTGGCCAGCTAGCAGACAAACTTTTTTTATCTTGCTCCTGCCAATAACCAAAATGTCTTATTTGTCTTAAAGTATACACATTTGCTAGCAACAAATGCTTGAATTACAGTTGACATTTATTAGAACCCAAATCATCAACAAAAATGTAACAAAATTTCATGCACTACTATTCGGCTTTGGAGTCGCGGTGGTAGCCACTAACCTTTGGTAGGCAGCTGGTGTCACTTGGCCCCAATGAGTCATTGACTTATTTGTAATTAGTGGATGAGGATCAGTTCTTATCAAAGGGATAGTAGATAATACAGCGACGAGAGACTGTATTTATGAACAGTAGCAGGTGCAGATGGACCTCTCTTTAACTGCTGCTCCTGATGGCCATATCCTATTGGGCAGGGTGTTGTTAGTCCCTCTTCAAACCTCAAAATAGACTGTGAGGGACTAGCTTAGCTGAACTAGCTCGCGTAAGGCTATGAATTAGCTCCTTCGCTCTGGCGGTATCCACCAGGAATTAGCTTTATAGGCTGGAGCAGCAGCATTGAGGGGGGACCCCATCGGGAACTTTCCTTGGCTGGGATCTATTTCGTATCTCATTACATCACATTTGGCTGGTAGCTGGTGGTAATTTACCAAATTTTTCCTGGTAGCTGGTGGTAATTTAACAACTTTTGGCTGGAGACTCTCCAGCCCTGGAAAGCAAATGAGTGAAGCGCGGAGTCAATAATGCTGTTGAAGCACCTTCTGCCAGGAGAGCACCACTGACAGGCACTCAACAAATCAGTTTACCCCCCTCTCCCCCATGGTTTTGTCTTGTTTTCCTCTCTCCTCCTTTCCTTTTTTTATGTCCCCTTTTATTTCTCAATCCCATGCGTCCATCTATCCTTCTGGCTGTTTCTGCTCGTCTCGCTTTAGCTTTTACCCAGAAGATAATTAAGGCATTATCTGTCCCTCTCTTGTCTTGTTTTACTTACTCCCTCTATTTGCATAATGTGCACCTCGTTCTCGTCTCCATTTCAGTCCTCTCCTTTGTCTGGCTCCATTTTCTCCTTGTCTCTCGGTCCTTCTGAATTGCTCTCTCCCATTTTTTCTTTCATAGATATATATATATATATCTTATCTTATGTTATTGAATCAATTATCTGTTCAACCACTTAAGACAAAACAACACACACACACACACACACACACACACACACACACACACACACACACACACACACACACACACACACACACACACACACACACACACACACACACACACATTTCAGAGAGAGAGAGAGAGAGAAAGAGAGGGGGAGAGAGAGAGAGAGAGAGAGAGAGAGAGACCGATTGGGCGAGCACGTCTCCCGTCCACATCACTTCTTCCCCCCTTACTTTCCACACAAGGCAACCCACGTTCGGGCTTATTAGATAGACAGAAGATAATCAGGTGGAATTGCACTGATTTTGATCCGTGTTTTCCCTGCGTCTCCCTCTCTCTCTCTCTCTCTCTCTCTCTCTCTCTCTCTCTCTCTCCCTCGCTCCTCTCCTCCTCCGCCGTAGCTGAGTGTGGGGGCTCGGCGACAGGCCCAGAAGGCGTCTTGCTCTCACCGAATTTCCCCTCTAACTACGATAACAACCATGAGTGCATCTACCGCATCACCACGGAGACGGGCCAAGGAATCAGACTGACAGCTGAGAATTTTGGATTGCAAGATGGAGACTATCTGAAGGTGCGTGCACACGCATGGTCACACACACACATTCACACACACGCACGCACGCATGCACGCACACACCCTAACTCACACACACACATACACAGTTATATACACATACACACACACATACAGACACACACACACAAATACAAACTCACAGAAACCACACGCACCCCTGCTTTATTTATAAATGCACATACGAACGCACACAGGCACACACACACACACACACACGCGCGCGCGCACACACACACACACACACACACACACACACACACACACACACACACACACACACACACACACACACACACACACACACACACACACACACACACAAAAACACACACACACACACACACACACACCTCACACACAGACTTGCTTTATCTATAAATGCTTTACGAACGCACACAGGCACACAAACGCACAGACAGACACACACACACACACACACACACACACACAGAGACAAATACTTTTTTCCCTTTAGAAAAGCGAGAAGTCATGTTTATTTTCTCGGATTAATAGACAATGATTGACAGCTGACAATAGTGATGTTAATATCCCCTTTGGCTGTTATCTCTTCTGAAATTCATTCATTCACTCGTTCAGTAATTTATTCCATCTTTGTTCACTCCTGAACAATAAACCTAGCAAAAATACAGTGGGAATTGTCTTTTTCACATTTGACAGACTTCGATTACAAAGACTGAAATATATCTTATTATTTACTTTAATACAAGCAATCGTATAATCAATCAATTATTTTGGGGCTTTGAACCGTATGATCTGGCCAAAAAACGGAGGCTCACCCATTGAAGCAGCCGCAGCACAACTTCTTTAGGAAGCATAAAATACACCGTGCACAATCTTATGGGAAGAGCATATACACAAGAGCATATAGAGCTTCACACACAAGTTGGATTATGATGGTAAGCTATTCGCTTTAACATGTTTGGGGAAAAATAAAGCATTGTGTAAGGGTTGACATTTAGGAGGGTCTCTTTAAAGGCACGGAGCCATGTTACTAGCTATGATCTCTGAGGACGCCATTCACGCACAGGCCTATTTCACTGATATTTACAATGGACCTGCGTATCTGCCGCGGAGCTATAAATGCTAACCACAGGACCTGTCACGATTTATATTCATTCATTGATGGGTTTGCATAAAACGGTTGCTGACATGTGCGGTGGAGCCGCTCTGACCTAAAGAGAAAGCCACAAATCTTCCAGGGGCTCATAATTCTTCCTCGTGTGAGCAGCTGCAGCTGCCCGTTTCGTTGCTAGTCAGGAAGCATCTTTGCAGCTGTTTTACAGTCACACTGGGTCCACCAGCGCTAGCTTAAAAGTACCCCCCCCCCCCCCCCTCCGCTTTGTGTGCGTTAGCAGCGCGGCGCCTTGGGGCATGGTTAAGACACTGTGCGGTTAGAGTATTCTATCAGCGTTAGGCCCTCAGCGCTCTCTGAGCTTGTCTGTGTTTAGATTGCATCAGTGGAATTAGTGGGGAGTCTCTCTGACTTAACGGGGGTTGCAAAAGGTGGGAGTGTTTCCCGCTGGGATCTTTTTTTTGATTTAATAAAATATATTTAAGATATGAATCTCCCTCAAGGTATTCATTTATACTCCCTACAGATAATGCCGTTTGCCATACCCTGAAATATTCCCCCCAACCCCTTTGCCCTTATTTGCATACTGTTTCAATGGCACGCATTGAGACAGTGACTTGTGGGATTTACATGTAAATAGCAATTAGATGAGGGCAACAAACCCTAGCTGGTTTTCACTCACATCCTGTGAACTGAAGTGTGGAGCTATGCATATCATTTTCCGATATGATAGCTTAGCATGTGTTTTGAAATGTAAATACATCCATGTAGGTGTATAGCATCTTTAATGTATCGAGGACACTTATTTGACCGACCACATTTCAATTTCAATTTTAATGCATTCCAGCTTGTTTCCCTATAGCAAATTCAAATCGTACCTACATATGACAATATTAGAGAAATGATCAATATTGTAGCAGGTCATGTTTATCGTGAACATATTTAATTTCTGAATATAGCATTAATCTAGTCCCTATATTATTGATTAGAGAGGCTCTCTCCAGTAACCTCAGAGCAAATATTGTTTTATTGAAATGAGGGCTAAGGGTTTTCGGTCATGTCATCTAATTCTCCTCTGTTATAGGGTTGCCTGCTAAGCTCTGAAAG
>NC_044061.1:9679882-9689882 GCF_902167405.1 Gadus morhua
GCATCAGCTCTCCATGCAACCCGCGGTGGAAGCCAGTGCTGCTGTTGTCATTCAGTAACCCCGCTCTTGATGGGTAATCGATGGTGGCGTGGTGGCTCTTCTGGTCACAGAGCAGACAGGGTTTGGCGCTGGAGTCATCAGGCCCTGGTGAGGTACAGATCTCACACAGCCACAGGCTCTCCTCATTGAAGTTCAGCTTAGCAGCAGCCAAAACCAGGTTGCTATGGCAGCACAGGGAAATTGTCTGGTGTGGTGGTTCAGTATAATACGCTGTGTCGGTGCTGAAGTGTGGCACTTCTGCCTTTTTCTTTCCTGTTTTTTTTTTTTCCTTTCCACTTGTTAGCCTTCTGAAGAAAGGCCTTCCTGCCCGAATAAAGAGTCGCAAATGCCAGTCAGGGAGTTGTTCCAAAGTTCTTCAATCTCTCATGGAGAAGTTGTTTTGCATGCCGGAGCTAATGAAAACGGATGCGAGCACAACTGCAGATTACTTTTGAATGTTTTCCCCTTTTTTTTGAGAGTTGCTGTGCGTAAATTCACAATTGCTCACACATTTTTGTAATTAATCCAAAAACAACAACAACGAAGAATAACCAACCGCTTTCCATTTGCGTGGGCAATCATTTCGCGATGACGAGCGTGTAGAACACCAGTTGCATGCAAATAGCAAACGAGTGTGATTGCAATCCCGGATAAGAGATATTTGTTCCATATTTACTTTCTCACCTGTACCGAAAGAGTGTGCAACAGGGGGCACAGTGGCGCTGTAAGACCCCAAGGGTGGGGTGGGGTGGGGTGGGGAGGGGGGAGGGGTGCTCGGTGGCTACATGGCGACCGTCTCGGTAAACTATCTCTGCCGGACGGACGTAATCGGCTGGTTGGCTACATGACGACCTTCTCGGTAATCGGTAAACTAATTCTGCCGGACAGAGGTAATCGGCTAGGTGGCTACATTATGACCGTCTCGGTAATCGGTAATAACGACGGCTGGTGGAATGAACATAACTAGCGCTATGCGAGTACGCGTCAATGTTTACCAAATGGAGAAATGACCCTACCTAGAGGTAAGGGCGCATTATCTTCTGCCCGTCAGAACAAATGAGATGAATACATAGGGGTATTCGGAACAATATCCCTAACAGAGACACAATGTTAACAAGCATCGGTTCTTGAGGTGATTCACGAAGCATCTAATGCAGTTAGAATTACGGTTTATATTGTAAGTGGGCGGAATGGTAAATTAAGTCATTTATGTTTGACGTCCCCCTGAGGTCAAAGGTCACCAAATTATTTGTCTGTCCCCAAAATGATGTCATGAGTCTATGTAGCAAGTTTGGCTATGATATGTTAAAGAGTTGCTGAGAACAGGCTTACTTCCTGTTAGGCGGCTATGCCGTCAAGTTTGATTGGCTGTCACGGCCAAACGGTTTGGAATTAGAAAAGGTGTTTGGCAGGTTTGTTCGGCTTGTTCTGAAAATCATATAGGGCAAGTTTCATGATGATTAGACATAATTTAGCAAGTTTGGCTATGATATGTTAAAGTGTTGCTGAGAACAGGCTTACTTCCTGTTAGGTGGCTTTGCCGTCAAGTTTGAGTGTGAAGAGAGAGGAGTCAAAACACATCGACATAAAAAAACAGTGCCCCCTAGAGGTCAACGGTCACCAAATTCATTGACTGTCACCATGATGAGGTCATGGGTCAATGTACCAGGTTTGGTTATGATATGTCAATGGGTTGCTGAGAAATTGGCCTAATTGTGATTTTTTTCGGCGGTTTTGAATTTGAATATGCAGTTTGAGGTATTTTATCAAGCACGGGCTGAAGGTCAAATTTACCAAGTTTCGATATGATTGGGCAAAATTTGTGATAGTAGAGGTGTTTTGACAGTTTTGGACATAAACCAAGATGGCGGAAAATTCATCATGGCGCAAAATGACGTCATAGGGTGCGTTGAACTCGGCTTGGTTCAAGGAATCCAATGATACCTGTTTTTTGAATATTGGATGAATGGGTCGAAAGTTATAAACATGAATGCATGTGCAGCTTTGACCTGTTGGTGGCGCTGGAGCTGTTGACCTGAAATTGGCTTGATGGGCTAATGGGGCTGTCCTGAACCAGTGTGCAAAATTTCACAACTTTTCACCAAGGCGTTCTATGGGCTGCCATAGACTCCCATGACTGAATAATAATAATAGGAATTCATACAAAAACAATAGGTTTTTGGGTGTCAAGCAAAAACTGAGCAAGGGCCTGTTTCTTTTGTAGTGAGCAGTTAGATTATGAGCAGTATTGATTCTTTAAAATACACTTTTAAAGGTGCTGAAGGTATGAGTTAAAAGCTATTATTAGAGCCTAATTTGTGGAAAAATAGCATAGCCAACCATCGGCGCATTGTGCGTTGTGGGAATACACATTTTGAGTTGACTGCGCCTGCCTCTGAATGAGACAATTTAACTAATACACCGTGCCCTGCTAATGACTGACAAATCAGTGCATCTTTTCCTTGATTGGTTCAGGGAATCAATCTTGCCTGTCAATCACAGGTGTGTAAAATGCACTCCATCAATGGTGGAGAAAGTTACGGAATCTTGCGCTCTTTAGCTCTCTTTCTAACATTAAGGAAGAACTGCTTGTGTCTCTCTCCACCTTTTAATTTAACTACCACCAAGCCTCATAAGGTAGAGGGGATCTGCATGTCAACACACACACGCACACAAACACACCTTAACGGGGTTAAAAATGCATTAGTGAACAGGAACCATCTGTTGTCAAAGCCAACTAAGCTATTAGCAGTCCATTCATCTGCAAGTCATTAAAAGAAGGTGTGAAAGACTTTCATCAGCGGTGGATGGGCAGACAGACCGATGGATGGATGGGTGAATGGACGGCTGGATCAATGAAAGGAGAGACCGATGGAGGGCTGTAGATGAATAGACGGCATCTTTGCAGGTATGGTGAAAAAACCATTAGACGGTCATTAATCTGCAAGTCATTAAGGCAGAGGAAGTAGCACATTATGCTCTCTAACAGTGGAGATGTAATGGAAGGGCGAGAGTGACAATGACAGCTGGCCAGATCAGGTAGAAGACCTCCTTGATATCATTATTATGGTGTTGATGGTAGGCTTCAGAGAGCAGAGTGTAAGGGAGTGTCACCCCAAACACTCTCCAGCCATAAATCTTACCCTTCTCTGTTATTGACCGAAAGCAAAAATCCTGGGTAGATAAAAGCATAGGTGGACTTAATGTAAGGATGGATAGACGGATGCTGATTGGATGGAATGCCGGGGCGGATGCATTGATAATGGGGGGGATGGATGACGGTTAGCTGGCTGGCTCTTTGGATGGATGGATGAATGATTGGGTGGATGATGAAGTAATGGGTGAAGCAATCGATGAATATTAGAGTAATGGATTGTTGGCTGAACCAGTGAACGTAGGTTTGGCTGGTTGGCTGCACTGCAGGACAATTCAGTAGCTAGAGGTCAAGGAGGTAGCAATAAGGGCTTTCATTTCAAGGTGCGACTGACTGTGGGACAACCATTCTCTCAAAATACCCATTCTTGCATTGTGTTTTCCCATCTTCCCATCTAAAGTTATTGTTTTTATTAGCGCAAAGATAAAAGTCCTTCATTTCCTTCCAAAACCGTAATAATTCATAAACATTTCCTCTCCTGTGTATTTACATTTGGGCTTGACATTATAGGTATTCTGTTTTTTTGTGCAGAATCAGACTGGTCTATTACATTGAATGCTAATTTAAGATCTAATATAAGACCATTCAATAAATCTATATAAAAGTTTTTTTGCCACTCAAAATATTGAGGACAGCTTTTCATATTTATTCGATGATTTCCTAATGCAAGTGTTGATGTGACATATGCAATCATCTACACATCAATAAACGAAAGCTTTAGTTTTCGGTTGAGTTACTTGCTAAATTAAAGGGCAGCTTTAGGGAATTAGTCCACAAATATAAAACGGTGCTTCCTTCGCGTTTCTTTCTTCAGAATCCAGCATGTGCACACGCCTGAAAGAACCCAATATGAGTCACATCAGATGATTTTTTTTTTAGGTCATGGATTGAATTTGAATGAATTCATTAATTAATTCAACAACAGAACACTTTAATCCCCCTAATGTGCCACCTTAAACTGTAGCCAATGTTATGATCTAGCAGGATTGTAATTTAGCCACCAAAGAGATGAATGCACATTGAGCTAATTATTTCTATATTGGCTTTTCTTTTTTAGTATAAAGACAGCAGCTGGTAAGCATCAACAGAGAAATATGATTTTATCATGAGAATACGGACAAATAAAGGGTCTGGGACATATTTTTAGCCTAAGAGTTGGCTGAATGTATTTGATGAAACACCTCTCTTCTGGTTTGGGCTTCGACGAGGCCAACAGCCGATTCAGCCATGCTGTGGCAGGCCTCCTTTAGTAGAGGAGTAAAAGATTGATTGGGGTGAACCCAACCAAGTTCAGTGTTCCCCTAGTATGACACGGCATGGTAATTCTGCCAAAACTGGTGTCTAGTCACCCCTCTTTAGGCATGCAATATCAGTGGATGCAGAGAGTGACCTATTTTCGCTGTTTCTATGCGTGTGTTGCTATTCTTTGCTAATGTGCTGTTCTCTCGTTGGATCTACTTTTAGGTTTCAACCTGGTCCAGTGTGGGGAGCCAGGTGTGCCCAGCTACGGCTACAAAGTCCAGGACGACGGACACTTTGCCGGCACGTTCGTCCTGTATGCCTGTAACCCTGGTTACAGTCTCCATGGTAGCAGCACACTCACCTGCCTCAGCGGAGACAGACGTGTGTGGGACCAAGCACTTCCTTCCTGTATAGGTTAGTGTCCTACGTTGTCAATTAGTATGCATCGTGCATTTCCCCGTGTATTTGAAGAGTCCCATTTTCCATGCACCTCCAACCCAAAAGTTTTTCAACTTTGAATATATTTGCATTTTCAAAGCGCTTGATGAGAAAGTTACAGTAGCGAGGAGAATCAGTTTTTAAGCCCAGTTGGGTAAGGCATGATGAATCTTGTATTTTTTTATAATACTCTAAACTGTTGTTTAGTCTTATTTACCCCGAACATTCCCTGCACCCAGCAGCTGATTGAAGCAAATGGATGTACCACAGTCTTTTCATTAGGCCCACTACAAACATAAGTTAAACGTTTTCTGCTGCTGTAATAATACATTACATTTCCACATTCAATCATCTACTACAACCACAAGACATGTGTTATGAATTCGGTTAAGTTGTGTTGTTAGATTGCCCCAAATGTTTCCTAACAAGTTTACTCGAAGTGAAATCCATAGTTGTGTTCAACGTGACGAGTGCGTTTCATTTAGTTGCCTGTACACAGTATCATATCCCCTTATCTCCCATCGTTGGGGAACATTGGAAGCAGTCATACATTAGAGACCTCATTTATTGACATGATATTTAATCATAATAATAATATTACTTTTGATGTATATAACGCCTTTTAAACCCAAGGATGCTTTACATTGTGGGCAGGAACATAGAAAACAAAAGAACTTAATCAAAAATAACACAAGGAGACGAACAGACAAAGAAGAGGGGGGGTCCACATGCAGTTGGCAAGGTGGAAGAGGTGAGTTTCAGGAAGAGTTTTAAAGGTAGCCAGTGATGAGGCTTTTCAGATGTCGGGAGGGAGAGAGTTCCAGAGGGTGGGGGCTGCCACACTGAAGGCTCAGTTGCCATAGGTTTGGAGCCTGATGTTGGGGGGGGGGGGGGTAGAGAGCCGGCCGGCATCCGAGGACCGCAACTTCCTGGACGGGGATGTAGGGGTGGAGGAGGTCGGTAAGGCAGTGCAGGGCGAGGGCATGGAGGGATTTGTAGGTTACAAGAAGGGTTTTGTAGTTGAGGCAGGATTTGATGGGGAGCCTGTGGAGGTGGATGGGCGGTGGGGTGATGTGCTGCCAGGGCCTGGTGTGGTTGAGTACTCTGGCAGCAGAGTTTTGGATTTACTGGAGCCTGTCCAGGGTTTTGCTTGGAACCCCGGACAGGACTCCATTCCAATAATCCAGTCCAGTATTTGAATATTAGTGTAATATTGTGCTACTATGGCATGAGTCCCGTGCCAGCCATCAAGGTAATCATACGGTAACGTTATAACCTTAGAACTTTGAACATGCATAAAATAATGTTAGGTACGATTGTTTTGACCGAGGATAACAGCGCTTGTCTTCCACTATTTAACTTGCCCCATAACTTTAGCTACAGCTAAGAGAAGTCATCTCATCTAATGGTAAATTAGCAAGTTAACGTTGTGTTAGCGAACATTACTTGCAGTTATAACACTAAATTAAAGGACATTACGTGAATAAATGTGACTAAATATAACATGAAAAAAACGTCAACACTACCTCATCCGTGAGAATTATTTCTGGCTTAAGTCCCGTCAGATAGATTTTCACCAGCAATGGTGGTGAGGACAACATCTCCCCAACAGACATATAACATATACCTTTTGGCTAACTGGCATTCCTTTTCCTTCATTCAGTTAAACATCACACGGACACTACGTATATTACGTTATTTATTTTATATTTATTTGGTATGACCAGAAAATACATTTCTGTAATACTTACTAATTTCTACCTGATATTTACATTTGACTTCTTGAACTTTTTCATATGAGAGGATATCACATTTGTATAATCTGAGCCAAAATAATAATAATATTCCAAAATGTACCATCAAAGTTGACAATAATAAAGTACATAATATATCACCTCAATGTCAGAGCATTGTGCAATTCAAAGAGAATTTCCTTGTTCATTTGATAGTGTCATCGGCACTATATTTGAAGGTAACAGTTTAGCAGTCATAAAGTCTGCCACTGCAATCTCTATGCCAACTATAGCACACTTGAGCACTCTTGAGGTGAAAATGGCCGACATAAATTTGTATTCTTTTGGTTTAGTTTTTTTGGCAGCACCTAAATCTATGTGAATATTTCTCAGGTAGTTTGGCAGATGAATTGCCTGGAGGGTAAATTTACCCTTAGATGACACTTGGCAGATGTTAATTAGTTAGGTTGTGAGTCTGCCAAACAATCCTTTCCCTTTCTGCCAAAACATTAGAAATCATCGAGGTGACACACACGTTTTTTTTGTTTTGTTTTTTCCTCTTCTGGTTGTTCACTGATCGGTGCTGGATGTTGCTTTCTGTTTGGGATTATTCCGCTGACCAGGGTGATTGACTCAATTCTATTGAGTCCATAAGGAGAAGCATGTGTCCAAATGAAGCTTTTATTGCCCCGTAAATGCATATGCCGGGGCATTTCCAGCAAATATTATTTTTCAAATAAATCTTAACATATTATGCCCATATCACTATCTAGCCATCCATGCTGTTTGCCTGATGAGAGTGTGCGATTCCAGATGGGCAGGAATGGCAGGCAGTCGCCATGCACGCACAAATGTCATGTTCCGCATTCTGCCGTATCTTCCAATAGGCACGAAGCCCACACATTTTCCACACGTAACCATACGAATGACCTTATTTCAATTCCGAATGCTGTTGCTTCAACTAAGAGATCCTCCTAGCCACTGAGCCTTCAGCCATGTCCAGGTAAATTGAGCCCTGCACAGCTCTCTCTTTCACGCTCTCTCTCTCGCTCTCTCTCTCTCTCGCTCTCTCGCTCTCGCTCTCTCTCTCTCTCTCTCTCTCTCTCTCTCTCTCTCTCTCTCTCTCTTTCGCGCTCTCTCTCTCTCTATCCTTCCATCACTCTGTCTCTCGCTCTCTCTCTCTCGTTCTACCTCGCTCTCTCTCGCTCGCTCTCCCCTGTGCAGAAATGTCAGTGTACACTCAGCGGCAGGGTGCTGCCGTGGTGGAGATTACGGACAGATAATGCCTGGAGAAAGGCATCGTTTTCAGGCAGAAGAGACGCTCCCGCAATGCCACCAAACATGAAGCCGACAAACAAGGGAGGGCAGTGCGTGTGTCCGCCTGCGTTCTGTATGCAGCTCAGAAGGGCTTAGGTCTGTGTCCAGAATGCAAACAGAATAAAAACCTCCTTCAAGGACAGGAGGGGTTGGCTTCTGCAGTCAGCGGCCCCGTACTCCCTGGCTCCACACCCCTTTCCTCTGAGGGAAAAGATTATTTAGCCTACTTCTCCAACTTTGACAATGTTCACTGCATGAACAACCATCCTGCTTGAATATCTTAGGATGCGCATTTAAATAGAATGATAAAATAAATATAGTAATGCATAATGAAATAGGCCTCCCCAGGGAGACTGGATGCTTGTGAAAACAGTTGGAACACATCCTCAAGTTCACTCATTGAAACTCGACTATTCTTTTATTCAATGCACTCACAAAGACAAGCCACTGTGTCTCTCATTAAACCCACACATAATATGTTCGGGGATTCAGTGATTTGTGACGGTTATCTGTTTCTTCTCCGAGTAGCACCATACTGTCTGGCACTACGCTTGGTTAACAAGCTTTCTAGTTACCTTTGCTACGACCTTAAATGTATCAAGTTGTTTTACAATCCCATTTACTTCCATAGTGCATTGAGCCAAATCTTGCTCCCTCAACTCATTTGTGTTTGTGTGACCGTGTGACCGTGTGCGGGCACGCATCTGTGTGTGCATGCGCACACGAGTGTGCGTGTGTGTGTTTGTTTGTGCTACACACAGGTCCCTGGCCTCAGGTAATGTAAAAGCAGGAGTCGTGTTATACAATGTTGATTTTAGGCCAGCATTAATACTCCCTTTTGTCAATCACACAGTAGAAAACCCTTTTCTCTCTCATTTTCTTCGTAAACACTTGCAATCTGGTGGCCCAGCGTGCCAGTGTGTACCATGTGCTCACGTAATGAGTTCAATTACAGCCGTTCTGTCTCTATCTGTTCTTAGCCAACCAATAATAACAAAAGCCCCACAAGAACAGAACCATTGACTGCTTTGTGTGTGTACTTCACAAGACTCGTCTTTCACATAAAATGTCTTAATCAATGCTTTATTTTTTGTTTGGCCCTTAAAAAAACAAATATTTATTTATATATATATATATATATCACTAAACTCTATGCGTTAGATGTGACTGCTTCTGAAGAAGTTTGTGCTATGTTGTTGTTTGCATCAGCCGAGTGTGGAGGACCCATCTCCGGAGCCATATCTGGCCGTATTCTGTCTCCTGGTTACCCTGCTCCCTATGACAACAACCTCCACTGCACCTGGACAATCGAGGCGGACATCGGCAAGACCATCAGGTACCCACAGAACTCCTCCCTGAGGCACTTCAAAGTCAATGCGTTTCATTGCCACTGGAGTTCACTGGGAGGTCCGCCATACTATACGACTGCATTTTTGTGGCAAGGCGAGGCTTCTGTTGACGTCTTATTAAAAACCCACCAAAGCAAAAGTAGCAATTCAAGGTGCTAAATAATGTCAATCCAATACCATCTAGTGTGAGGTCAAGAATATATGGTATGATATTTCTTCTATTTATGGTTGTGGATGGCCCTGGAGTTTTAATTGGGATGTGGTCTGATCTCGCACGGGTTTTCTCTCCTCTGTATCTTCTTCAGTCTCCACTTCATAGTGTTTGACACCGAGGTGGGCCATGACATCCTGAAGGTGTGGGACGGTCCATCCGGCCCTTCAGAGGGGGGTATCCTGCTGAAGGAGTGGTCCGGCCCGGCTTTACCTGAGGACACCCATTCAACGTTCAACATCCTCACCCTTCAGTTTGATTCAGATTACTTCATCAGCAAGCAAGGGTTCTCAATACAGTTCTCAAGTAAGTGACCTATTGATAGCCTTTTGGAACTCTTTCAGTACTGTTACCTCAAATACTATAACACAGAGAATGTTTTCCCTTATGCGGCTGAGTGTGTGAGCACAATTAAGCACTGCGTCCGTATGCTCCTCGTAAAAGAGGCCTCAGCAGGCTGTCTGATAGTTCAACAGAGCGGTGGGAACCAACTTACAAAACGCTGTGCATACAAGTC
>NC_044061.1:9692382-9712382 GCF_902167405.1 Gadus morhua
GTTCATTAGAGGGGAGGTCCGACAACGCCGCGAGATGTAATTCAATGTAACAGAGCTGTCATTTAAAACACACGACAAAGCCAGCCACGTCAAAACTGGACTCCCTTCTTTGATACGTCTGTATCTGAACTCTGTCAATCTCATTTATTGGTGGTGTTTTTAGTAAATTATAGCATTCATCCAAAGATCCTTTTCAACTCTGAGCAGGTGTCGCGGTGTGTCTCGTATTATGAACTCTGTATTCTGTTGTTTTCCCCCTTGGTAGCAGGATAATCAGTAGGCAGGTGAGCTGGTGACTTAACCACAGTGTCCCCACCTATGTTGTCTAGTTGTTCTCTATCCCCAGGTGCCAGTGGACTGCGTAAGCTCCTCAATATGCGGACGCCATGCTAAACAACACATCGGCACACAACTACACCTCTTGCAACCTCCCCTTTGCTCAGTCTCTGTTCCTTTGTACTTGATTAATGTCTGTTTGTTTCTTCCCTTCTTTTGCAATGTATGTCTGTCTACCCTTTCTCCATTTAGAGGTTGAGTTATTAAAATGTTTTCTCGGATACCTTGGAACATCCAAATCTAATAATTGACCTCTCTCTCTCTCTGTCTGTCTCTGTCTCTCTGTCTCTCTGTCTCTCTGTCTCTCTGTCTCTGTCTGTGTGTGTGTGTGTGTGTGTGTGTGTGTGTGTGTGTGTCTCTCTCTCCCGCCTCCATTTTGTGTTTTTTCCCCCCACCCCTTCAGCCACCACAGCGACCACCTGCAACGACCCGGGCATCCCGGTGAACGGCTCCCGGTACGGGGACAGTAAGGAGCCGGGCGACAGCACGACCTTCCAGTGTGACCCTGGCTACCAGCTCCAAGGGGAGGGCACCATCACATGTGTGCGCCTGGACAGCCGCTTCTACTGGCAGCCCGACCCGCCCACATGCATAGGTGGGGTATCTGTCTCGCCTTCCATCCATCTACCGTTCATCCATCTGTCCATCCACCCAGCCGTCCATCCGTCTGTGCCTTCTTTCGAATTACATGCGCAGATTGTTTGCTTTTCCCTGGGTCACTTCCTCCACCTCCTCCCTGGGGACTCCAGGCTTCTCCCTCTCTCCCCCCAGGCTAGACAGGGGGTCTGTCAGTGAAGCTCGGCTGCCTGGCTCTCGGCCCGTTGGTTGTGTTTGGTAGAATATCGTCGTGGGATTTCATGGGCAAAAGCCTGGACACGCTTCAAGCGGCGAAGAGTCGTCTACGTCGCCGCACGCGTTCCACTGCCAGTCGCATGCCCTCCGGTGAGGCTCCCTGGCCGTCATCAGGAGGACGTGGCGGTAGGATTTTATATTAAGTCGACTCTGTCGGCTTTTCCTCCTCGTCACCGAGGTCCAATCCAGCTCCTGCTTTCTCACCGCGGCTATCGAACCTCCCGGATGTAAAAAGTCCTACAAATCCACTTTCAGGGGCTATCATTTATTCATGAGTTCCCATGCTACCTGAGCGCCCCCTCCTGAGACCATCCCTAACCCCCCCAACCCCCTAGCATCTGGAGGCTAAAGGACATCTTCTACCATGGGGGCGGGGGGGGGGGGGGGGGACCATCGCCTCAGGTCCCAGACTGAAAGGCACATCGGCTTCACACGGCTTCCCAAGGACGCCCTGAGTCACAAAATGATGAAGAGGAAGGGAACTTTGTTCAACGCCACATCACCCGCAAATGAGATGCCACCTTCGTCGCACCTCGGACTGCGTGATGCATTTAAGGTTGCAGTCATCTGTCAAGTGGGACAGTGGTGCGGAGACAAAGATTCCCCACACCATTTCCCCACGCCCCCTTCAGACCCCGTAGCTATGGGAGTAAGACCCCATAACCGGTGGAGACTGGACCGGTTATATATCACGCGTGAAACGGCACACACACGCACACACACACGAGCAACCCTTATCTCAGTAAAGGACCCGTAGGGAGTGTGTCTCGGGTCACTCTCTCACAGCCTTATTTCGCTTTAAAAACTTAAAAAAGAAATACAGCCGGTGGCTTTGGGAAAACAGCCTCAGCATGCAGATCTCAAGGCCGGGGCCCCTGCATTTCAATATTTGGAATGCACTCGGGCCAACTGTACCCATCTGACTTTTTGTACTCCCCCTTTATAACATCCTGCTGCAGTTGAAAAGGAGAAGGGAAAAGAAAAAACACTTTCCCTTCCCCATTCTCTCCTGGAGCCCTCCAGGGTGGTAGCCGCCATGGCCCACTGTGAAACACATTACACTGCTCTCCAGATTGGCCCCCCTCCCAAGCCCCTCATCCCTCTGTAACTCTTGACCAGGAGCAGGAGCTCATCCATCTTGTTTGCCAGTGACCTCACGTTTCAATAGACGGAAGCTAAAGGTGTAAATCTCCTCCCCTTTTCTCTACCCTCTTTTACCTTAGACAATTGACACTTTCCCTCAGTTGCTGTCCACACACACGCACGCACGCACGCACGCACACACTCACACTTGCATGCACTCAAGCACACGCACACAAGCACTCACACAAATACACACACGCACGGCACGTACGAATCACTAGGCCTCCGGACAACATCCTCTGGCCTCGTGACAACCGCTTACTCATAGGAGTAAAACCACTCAGGACACAAAGGCCTGCTGATGAGCGGGAAAACATTAGCATGAGGCCTTTAGCTTCCGCCCTGCACGAAATGGCTTAAGAGTCGAAAATGTGAGTTTGTGAGTGTACATGTCTGTGTACGTGTCTGTGTGTAAGGAATGTCTCACTGCATTTGAGATGCATGATTCTCTATTCTCGACTACTCACTGACACCCTCTTACTCCCTCTACCTCAGTGCTCTGGAACATCATGTGCGGCCGTTTGCTCTTTCTTCCTTGCTGTGTTGCTCGCTCTCTCTCTCTCTCCCTCGTTCTCTCTCCCTCGTTCTCTCTCTCTCTCTCTCTCTCTCTCTCTCTCTCTCTCTCTCTCTCTCTCTCTCTCTCTCTCTCTCTCTCTCTCTCTCTCTCTCTCTCTCTCTCTCTCTCTCTCTCTCTCTCTTGTTTCTACTACATAAACTTCAATTTTTCTTCTGCTTCTCTGTGTTGCTCTCTCTCTGTTCTTCTTTTTCTCCAGCAAACACCTCTATTTTTGTATCCGTTTATCTCACTCTGTCTCTCTCTCTTTTTATTCTCTCTGTCCCTCTTATTCTCTGTCTATCTCTGTTTTCTATCTCACTCTCTTTCTCTCTCTTTATGTTCTGTTTTTCACTCTTTATGTCCCTCTCTCTGTCTCTCTCTCTCTACTCTGTCTCTCTCTCTCTGCCTCTCTTTCTGTTGTTTGTCTTTCTCTCTCTCATTCGATGTGTTCTGTCTGTCTCACTGGCTCTCTGTCTCTCTCCCCAGCGATGTGTGGTGGTAATGCCAGTGGACCATCGGGGGTGATTCTGTCTCCTAATTACCCCCAGCCCTACCCTGCGGGGAAGGAATGTGACTGGCGAGTCCGAGTCAACCCCGACTTTGTCATCGCCCTCATTTTCAAAAGGTAGCTTGCATACTCAACGTCGAAATTAGTAGTCAATAAGCTTATATGCAAACCAAAATGTCAAGTTGTACCTCATAAAGTCGACAATGATATGCGCCCCACATGTTTTTTCGGCCATTTTAATATGCTGTTCAATATCAAACTAACTACAATATGATATGATTCAATGATATTATTAGCTCCATTCGGGAAAAACCCACCATTAAAAAATGCTAAACATGTTGAAGCAGTGTCTTTGGATCGTTTATTTATAAGCTTTTTTGTCGTGTTCCCTTTTTTTGTTAATCACCGATGAAAGGTGAACTTTCGTTAGAACATAATTATCAACATGAGCAAAGAAATGGAATTCCTGCCATGGGTAGGCAACACATAATGAGCGCTAGGTCGTCAAAAAGGCAGGTGATGGCCAATTAGTATGGGGGGGGGGGGGGGGGGCAATCCCCTGTTAAACTCGTTTAGCAACCGAAGTGTCCCGATTTATTGATGAAATCTATTTTCAGACATTTCAAGGGATTATTATTAAGGGAAAGAGGGGGAGAAATTGTCGTTCTATCTTGTATACTGGAAGAAAGGAGGGTCCATGAGAGACACAACTTTACACAAGGAACCCCCTTTTCTCTATCGTTTTCTTCAGGTTTTTTTGGCATCGCCTCTCAGAATCACCATACCCGCGGCATACACATGGCGTAATGGGCCTATGATCTCTTGTAGTTCAAGTAACTTTAACCCTTTGCAGTCTTGTTGGTGGAAATGAGCAGGCGCTGCGGTATATCCAAAGGCCCCTTCCTATTGAACTTTCTACAGATTTTAATATGCCGTATAGCATAAATGGTTAAGGAAATCTAATTTAGACAAGCAAGAAATATCACACCATTTTTCTCACTGGAAATTGACATTAAAATATATGAGGTTTAGAAACACAGTGAACTTGGACAACCTTTGGTAAATTATGCTTGGACTTGGCATTTGAATAATAGACAATTAGAGGTTATTAGGTGCTGGATTGGAGTGTGGCAGTAGCTGTCATGCTAACATTTGGCGTCTTGCTTCGACCGTAATGATACGTTTTTTTCTTATCAATGTTATTACGGACATACGTTGAAGGTTAATGCCACATTTTATCATCATGATGAAGATTAGGTCATAGGCGCACTGGACAAAACAGGTTTCCTTATTAATATATATATCCATTCATCAATTAATATTTATACACACAGAAAAAATCGTGCATTGAGGTATCATTTAAAGTATAGGAAATCTATACTTTAAATGAACTGTGTTTTTGAAAGAGTAACAGATAATCACTTGGTCAGGCTTATTTTAATGTTATAATTGATTTACCTTTCAAGGATAAGGGCATCTCAACCATGCAAAACCGAAATATTTATATTCCAACAGTATCCTGCTTTCTCTCTCTCTCTCTCTCTCTCTCTCTCTCTCTCTCTCTCTCTCTCTCTCTCTCTCTCTCTCTCTCTCTCTCTCTCTCTCTCTCTCTCTCTCTATAGCCTACAGTGTTTAATACAACACACCTATGGCATTGTAACACACATGCACAAACATTGGTGCCCTATAACTAAAGGTTAAACCCTGAAAAGTAAATCGAAAGCAGTCCTGGGATCGAAAGCTTATGTACACACTTGCACTGTGCAAACATCCTCTATGCATGCGTGTATGTGCCGATGGATTTCAGTATATAAGGACTAGCATTCAGTGCTAACATACTAGCATAAACTTTACAATGATACGTCTTTGTTCATCCTTGTGTGCTTGTACAGGAAAATCTTACATAATTCTTTCTTTCTTTCTTTTTCTCTTTCCCTCCCTCCTTTTTTCCTTCCTTCCTTCCTCCCTCCGTCCCTCCGTCCCTCCGCCACCTCTCCCTTCCTCACTCAAGTTTCAACATGGAGCCAAGTTATGACTTCCTGCATATCTACGAAGGGGAAGACTCTAATGGTCCATTACTAGCGAGTCTCCAAGGCAACCAGGCCCCTGACCGAATAGAGAGCAGCAGTAACATTCTTTTTCTGGCGTTCAGGTCTGATGCCTCACTGGGCATGTCCGGCTTCGCCATCGAATACAGAGGTAATTAAACCACTGACTTTTGGCTAAGCGGGACCTTTGGTATCCTTTGGATTTTATTTTTCAGTAAAATGCTTCGATGTGCACACATTTGTCTGAATGTGCAGACCTCATCGTATTTTTTATTAAATGCTTGTACCAACGATGTTGGACGATTATGATTTGAACCAGACCTAAAATAAAATTGACTGGAATGGATACATTCAAGGGCAACTGTTCCAGGCGCATGTACCACTGTGTAATAGGGGTGTCTTGCTCAAGGACACTTGAGCAATGACAAGAGGAGTCATGGTATAAAACCAGCAACCCTTCAGTTCCAAGTCCACTGACCACCTCTGGAGTACTGCATAATCTGCATTATCGACAATGGAATAACACACTTCCTCAGACAGCGATGCATATCACTGTATCTCAGGTCACTTTTATTTGGATTTAACGATGACATTAGCGTGCTTGTCATTAAGTCAAGCCTTGCAACATGATCCTCTCAATGGTTCTAGCCATACATGTGTGAAAGTAACAAAACAACAAACTAACATCCACGGAAGACCCAACAAAATTTTAAATACCAACCACTTTTAAAAGTGATGTTATTAAGTTATTAAGATGAGATATAATCACCCACTCAAAGCAGCCATTTAGACATAATATAGGGCTTTCAGAACCCAATCTTCAAAGACAATTATCTCCACCCAGGCAACAATTTAGCATGCAACTGTTGAAACAGATACCAGACAATTCACCAATTAAGGGGGCTGGCATCTATTTCTTTAAATAAACCATGAGTTTTTCCGGACATCGTTTCTGATTTATTAAGACGTTAAGCATCTAGAACATTCACTAACCACGCCATCATACCTCCGCAGTCAGCTGTAGTTACAGCTGTTCCCTATCAACTTGTCAAACCATACCATCATGCAACTCCACGATGTATGTACACACGTTTTAATGAGCTGTCATACAAGTGTGTGTGACATGTTATCTGGTAAACAGGCTGGGTTAGCGCTCCAGAATGTTTCTAAATAGTTGGGGAATGGGGTATGCGTATGTGGTTTCATGGTCAATATTGCTTAGCATTCCAATGAGGTGAAATCTGGCAGGTACACAAATATCCAATTCAAGTTTGTAAGGAAAATCACAGGTACCCTATCTGTACCATCTAGTCATCCAAGCTTGTGCTTATTCAGGTGTTTTTCTTTCCCCTCACCCCGCCTCGTTTTAATTAAAAAGTGATTATCTTCCTCCTTACAATCTGTCTCCCTCTCCCTTCCTCTCTCTCTTTCCACTACTGTGCGCCTCTCTAGCTGTAGCTTTCATTTCCAATCAGATTCAAATGAGACCAAAAGCATGTTCATGTTTTATTGTATTTCTATCAGTCATCTTTTATGTCCTGCTCTCCAACTCTCTCATCAAACCAATTTTGGTCGGATGACGGAAGAAGCAAACAAGCTAAACGAATGCAAATCCCATTTCTGCTCACCCCGTTCCTTTCATGTTCCCTTTTAAGATTGACACAACAAGAAAATAACTATTTAAAGTTAAAGGCCGGTCATTTAGTAATTCCCTGAACCTTGAGAAAAACCTTCAGAATGTCATGTTTCATACTGATGATATCCATGTCATGTTGTTTTTTTTGTGATTCATAGCAGACTTTAGTTCTCTGTAGGACGCTCAAAGTCAATCAAAACATGTGTAAGAAGTTTTCAATGGGCAAGGACCAGTGACTATTCAAAAGACAGGATACTCGAGAATAAAACGGCACAAACAAGAATTGCATCTTACCCTTGAGGAATGCAAACTTTCAATCACCGTCTTTTTCAAACTATTCATCCATTCACTTAATACATCCAAACAGTCTTTGGATTTAGATTAATCTTCCCTGCTCTGAAGGTTAGCAACCACTGAAGCAGTGGCACTATTTACAGAGAGAGTCCCAGCCTACCCCGAGTATGTAGATGTATATTACTAAAGATTTAGCGATTTCATTTTCCTCATGCTACCTCTATTGCTTGCCGGTGGTAAACATTTTCCCTTGACCCCCATGTGTGTCTTTTGTTCCGGTATAAGGTGCCTTATTTCAGGATTCTTTGATGGATTGTCTTGGCTTGCAATCAAACACGATTCATCCTTTATTCTAGTTTTTATTTTGTGTGTATGTATGCAATGTATAGTGAAGCATGGCTTTGCTTTTTAGTTTATTTTACAACAGGACCTTTTCTTGCCAGGAAATGGCCTTGGTAGAGGGATGGGAAGGCACTTCTGTTCTTCTCAGAGCGCATTCATTCTATTCACCCAACTGTATTAATATCACTCAGATCTGAACTGCACTGAACCATTCTCTGTTATACGGTCACTAGGTGCCAGTCGGTTCTTTCTTTTTTCTTTCGGTAATTACTACATTGTGTCCAACTTTACCCTTTTTCGTCTGCTTGCTGGCTTCAACTGTTCTTTTTATTTTACTTTTGAATGATTGAATTTCTCCTTTGTTCATTCTAACACGCAAACCTTTCCCACTCCCAACAGAGAAACCGAGAGAGGCGTGTTTTGACCCCGGTAACATCATGAACGGCAGCCGAACAGGCTATGACTATAAGCTTGGCTCCCAGGTCACCTATAACTGTCACCATGGTTACACCACCATGGGCGGGGCCACCATCACCTGTGTCCTGGGGCATGATGGGAAACCAGTGTGGGATAAAGCCCTTCCGACGTGCAAAGGTAGGATACGTGCGCAGGTATGCCTAAAATGGTGAACGCATACGCACATCATTGGAGCATCTGCTTGATACGAAACGCCTGCATAGATTTCATGCATATGTTGGTAATGCTTGAATGCCTCCTCATGCAGACTCTGACTGCATACATAAAAGAATACGATAATGCACCATATAAATATATATATATATCTATAGTCAATATATGTTTTTATGCATAGCTTTGGCAAGAAGATGAATGATGTAAACTGATGTTTTTTGTTATTATCCAATAAACACAGACAAAATATGCAGTATTTGAGTGTGAGAATGAATAGTGTGGGAAGTGGCAAAATATGTATGCTTGAATGGTCCGAGCATCACATTAATTTTAAGTCGATTGTTTGTTTCTGAACTCTATGGTCCTTACAGTCCATGTTTCTTTTCGACTGCCCGACACTAATACTGTACAAGCAACTCAGGGCTTTTGGCATAATGCCTCATCCTTGACCAAAATCTTTTTATGTTCTCGTTTATTCACAACAACATTTTAATAAGAGAGGCTCTGGTTCTCCATGAATATGTGGGCGCGTCAACTTTCCTCACATTCTGCTAAAATTAGATGGGGAAGAGAAAGCTGTGCTAGAGGCGATGTAATCAACAGCATTCCAAAACAACAATAAATCCTGGCCAACCCGGGGCGGGTTGATCAATATGAAGGCTCACGGGGGGACCCCGGTTTGGTGACAGTGATGGATTCCGAAAAGATTCGCTAGAGCCCGACTATTATTGTTCAAACTGTGTTTGGATGGTGTTTTGAGGTGGAGGGGTAATGTAGATTAAAAAGATGGTTAATATTCAATTATTAGCTCCATGATGACGAAGCCAAGGAGTCATTTAAATTTGTTGTGTAGATCTTCCCCCCACTTATGTTGTGTTTCTATATTTTTTTTTCTCACTTCTTGTGTAGGAATAAAAAGTTTTTAGAGACAAATTGATTTATAAGAAAATTATATATTTATTATATAGAGAAAAATACGGTTTCATTTGTCAAGGATAAAACTCTGTCCCTTAAAAAGTTTCCTTCCTCAAATGATTTGACTGAATTTTGAAAAGCCAAACCTAATTATCACCACAAGGTGTTGAGGAAAGTACAGCGATGGATTTTGAAACGTTATTCAAATGTGTTCATTACGATAGCAACACCTACCACTAGTGTCATGGTTTTTCTTTCATAAATACAATGCAAATCATACACTATTCAGTCAATTAAAACACACATTTTCTCCACGGCATCGGCACACTGAGAGAATGATAACAGCTAATTACGACTGGATATTTATGAATGTCTTCATCATGCAGAAAAAATATATGAATAGTATTAAAAAGCTCTTGAAACTCGTTGGCCATCCGGCATGATAGATGGCACTGCTGGAGTCCACGCCCTATTGTGTGTGTGTGTGTGTGTGTGTGTGTGTGTGTGTGTGTGTGTGTGTGTGTGTGTGTGTGTGTGTGTGTGCATGTGTTTGTACTGTATTCCAAAATCGATTCCACAATACTGAGAGTGCGTATGAATGTGTGTGTGTGTGTTTATGTGCAGGCGTGTGTGTGTGAGCATGTGAGAAGGAAAGAACATGGTGTCGGTGTCTAGAGGGCTGGACTGTCTCTCTGATGGTCAAGTCTTGACAAGTGACAGCTGTCAACATGCCCATCAGCGATTAGCTAACTATGTGACTATAGGTCCATTAAGTATGGGTAACCATGCATCTGTGTGTTTGTGTGTGTGTATGTGTGTGTGAGAGTGTGCGTGCGTCGTGATGCGACCGAGAAACCTCTCCCAGTGTCACGTGGGTAAAATATGCAAATCAGGACGGAGCAAGCTGTCAGGACAAGGAAGGAATTTTAAAATGCACACACACACACACACACTAACACAAACACAGACACACACACATATTTATACACACACTCATATATACACAAACACAAGAACAATCACACACAAACACAGACACTCACACGCATATATATTCACACACACACACACACACACACACACACACACACACACACACACACACACACACACACACACACACACACACACACACACACACACACACACACACACACACACACACTCCTAACAACCTCACACAGGCCCTTGTGAAGGCTCTGTTTAATAAAGTCTGAGAGACGCAGGGGTGAGGGTCGGGATGGGATAATTGCACCCAGAGTAGCTATTTGGGAACGGCAGTGAATATCAAGCAGAAATATGTTAGCTCATCAAGGAAATTGTATTTTACACTCGGCCCCGTCCATCTTCTTTAAAGTCACGTTGTGTGCGTGGTTTTAACTCCACGGACGGATCATCGTAAGCGGGTGCATGTTGGGAGATCGGGGCATCCCTGTCATTTCCAGTTTCCCTCAGCTGAGTGGGGAACACGGAGCTACCTGGGTGGCACTGGTGGCACGCCATCCGCAATCGGCTGCTTGCCGAGCGCTTCTTAGCTTCCTGATTCAGGCTACGCATCACAGGTGCCACTGCGCCATTCATGAAATGATCTACCCTACCTGTCATAAAGTAAGTGTGGCCAGCAGCTGGCCGGACAGAAAGTTGATCAGTTATATCAACCGAGGACTCAGCTGTTGAGTCAGCCTGGCCACTAAGTTGCTCCCAGAGTTATTCAGTTAGTCAACTTCACGGACAGTGAAATCTGTGCCATAAACCATGTGCTTCTGCAGCCAAACAGATTTGGTATTAACGCGACCCTCAGCTGTATATCGATGTTGTCAGCGCAAAGTACTGTACCTATTATAAAGTCATATTAATCATGGAGGGGGGTGGCCGCCTGCCTGTTTATTTCTTTAAAACTAATTCCCACTTACAATGCATTAAGAATGCATTATGATCTGTTTCAATCTAGGATCCATAATGATGCATATCACACACACACACACACGCACGTGTGCACGTACACGCACACGCGCCCAAACACACACTCGCACACACACGCAAACAAACAGACACAAAGACAGACAGACAGACAGAAAGACAGGCAGACGCAAATATATTTATATACTCGAATATATATTTAAGAATGTGTGAGTGTGCATGTAATATGTTTGCGTGTGCGTGTTTGTGTGAAGGCTTGAGCGTGTGCTTGTGTGGGCTTCTACGTGTGTGTGCGTGTTAGACAGATAATGTTGTTATGGATGGACGGACAGAAGGTAAAGATAAGCGAGGTATGGATTCAGCAGGTGTTGGATGTTCGTCCCACATAGTTAGCCAGGTTCCTCCCTCTCTGTCTCTGTCACTCTTTACCTTTGGGCTGCTCTGGGGGCCTTCAGACCAAACTCATTAGAAAGGGTGAGACCTCTTTAAATAATACATCACGACTCACTCCTTCCTTCCGTCTCCTCTATCTCCTCCTGCCATCCCCCCCTCACCTTTTCTCTTTAACTACTTCACGCATCACTCTCTCCCTTTTCTTCCCTCCCACGCTTGTTGCTCTGTCTCGCTCTCTGTCGCTATTTATCTTTCCCTCACAATTTAACTTTCTCTCTTACCCGTTTATTGCTCTTCCTCTGTCTCTCTGTCTCTCTTTCTCTCTTTCTCTCTCTCTCTCTCTCTCTCTCTCTCTCTTTCTATCTCTCTCCCCCCTACATCTCAAACTGCTCTTTTATTGGTTTCCATGGTAACTAAGAGTGGTGTGAGAAAGGAGGAATTCTCTGTGACTGCTGATAGGGTTGTTTGTGTGTGCGTGTGTGTGAACATGCATTTATGAGTGTGTGCGTGCCCACGTGCGTCAGCGTGCTTGTGTGTGTGTGCACAAATAAAAGCGATACGAACAGGCTATGCTGTGACAGAGGGCCGCCTTGAACAACACACACACACACACACACACACACACACACACACACACACACACACACACACACACACACACACAGTCCAACCGCACCATTTCACACACGCATGCACGCACACACACACACACACATGCAATCACACACAAGTTCAGAAACAACCACAAACACACACACACACTAACACACAAGCACACACACACACACCGGTCCATGGGTTCTTTAATCAAAAGACTCAAAGTCTACTATCAATCAAACAAACATAGAGATAAATAACACACTCCGAATAGGAGTTTCCAAGGCGACTTTCAATCATAGCTTTCCCCTCGTTGAATTATGATATGAGGAACTGAGCTGGTTTAAAGGAATCACATGGTAAGACGTCAATGGTAATTCAATGTAAACATATTCATCCACACCCAACAAAAGGGAAGAAAACTTGGCATTTTGAACCGTCCGGGAGGACTCAAAAAGTCATGCTGCCACTACAATATTTGCCATATAGCATCAATTGGTGCAGTCATATGGTACAGTGTAGCGCTCTTTTCAATCTTTCAAAAAGGTCTATGTGTATTTATTTTTGGGGGGGTTAGACATAATGTGCCCTGATGAATGGGTTTATCTGTTGTGCAAGACTAGTGCACTGTAATCTCTAAATGTGCCTCTTAATGCATTTACTGATGGAAATAAACTGATGCCATTAGAGATAGTCCTCCTTTATGACTCTCTCTCTTTTTCTCTTTCTCACTCTCTCTCTCGCTATCGCGCTCTCTTTGTTGAGCTTAAAGCTATTGTGCGTTTAAGTATCTATTAAGATCTAGAGATTGTAGACCGATGGGTTTGGGGGCTCATGAAAGTTGAGGAAAGTGTCTCAACTGTCAAACTTTAAGGCAACCTCAAAGAGCTACTGCAGCACCTGAACTCCTGGCTGATGACTGTTGCCATGGGCGACGGGTGTGTGTCCATTGTTTTTCTTCAGAGTTGGCTATATCCCTTTCTGTCTGCTTTTTTTTTTTTTACTCGTTTGTCTCTATGTTGCACCCAGATAGATCGCTAGAGTCACAGCAAGATGCAAATGTTTGCTTCAGTGTGTGTGTGTGTGTGTGTGTGTGTGTGTGTGTGTGTGTGTGTGTGTGTGTGTGCATGTGTGTATGTGTGTGTGTGTGAGAGAGAGATCAAAGCAAAAGTGTCAGAGAAAAAAGTCAGCGATAGAGGGAGAGGGAGACACAGAGAGAGAGAAATATGGGAGAGAGATCATTGCGATGTGTTTGTGTGTGTGTTTGTGTGTGTGTGTGTGTGTGTGTGTGTGTGTGTGTGTGTGTGTGTGTGTGTGTGTGTGTGTGTGTGTGTGTGTGTGTGTGTGTGTGTGTGTGTGTGTGTGTCTGTTCATGTGTGAAAGTGATCAAAGTACCTGTGTGTGAACAGTTTTGATAGGGATGACACCTGAACCTAAAGCATTACCCCCGGAGGATGAAGGTAGATCAAGACGGAGCAAACACATAGCGGCTTAACGAGAACCGTTCCAAGGAATAGCAATCAATAGCAGAGCCCAGGATCAAGAGCAGATGAGACAGAGAGGGTGATTACAGTGGTGCTTAAGGAAAGAGGCGAGAAAAACAGAAAATGTGAAAGGGGGAGAAAATTGTTGCGTGATTACAGGTCTAGCAAGGGAGTAAAGGACAATGGAGTTTTTTCCCTTTGAGGGATAATGTATTTTTGTTTGTTTTGTTTTTGTTTTTGAAGCCGAGCAACGATCACAGAGTTATGCCGAAATCAAATCATAAGGGAGCATGCGGAGTGAACATGGTTATTTATGTACATTGTCTCTTTATTGAGTACCATCAGAAGAGGCCGCGCTTGGATGGGGAGACAGTTAGCACCTAGCAACAAGAACGCATAAACAAGTGCGACAGCAAGGTTTTTATGTTAAAGGCGATATGAAAGTAGGCCTGCATAAATTCAAAATTTGATAATTGTATTAGAAAGTGCTCGTAGAACAATAGCAATAGTGATAGCTAACTTTTTTGTTAATTTGTTGATTGACGTTCTGTATTGAATACTGAGCAACTAAGTGGCTCCCTTTTCTCAAGTCAAGCTACAATCAATATTTTTAATCCATGTTATTAAATTCAACATTCCTGCTTAAGTGCACTTCTGTTTTGTGTAAATGTTATATTTTCTTGTTCTGTCACCCATTTGTAAACCTCCATTGACACAATTCAGATGAATACAAAAACTAATAACAAATTTGGAGTTGAGCATAAGGGCAGCCAAAAAGGAAAGGAGGACTTTTCATTTATTCCGTCTTTTTTTCAAGGTTCTTTTCTCTCTTTCCCTCCTAGCGCCATGCGGGGGGCAATACAGCGGCCTCGAAGGGGTGGTCTTATCACCCAACTATCCCCTCAACTACACCACAGCACAGACCTGCTCCTACTACATCACAGTGTCTACACAGTTCGGTGAGTGCAGATGCAGATGGAAAATGCTTTAAAGGCGAATTGAGTTGTTAAAATAAGGAAGGTTTGCTTGACATTCTTAGTTGACTTTTATTGTATTTTTTTTGTTTAACAATGGCCGAATGATTCTCACTCTTCCTCACTGGATGCCAATGTGTGTTTGCTCTTCAGTTGTCTTTGGCCAGTTCGCTGTGTTCCAGACTGCGATGAACGACTCTGTGGAGCTGTTCGACGGAGCCAATCAGAACGCTCGATTGCTCAGCTCACTCGCCGGATCTCACTCGGGTGAGTGTGTGCTGCGACGCTGTCAAACTTTTTGTGGAAAGAATTGAACACATTCCCAATAAAGATCAGCATGTAGGTTAACAGTTCATGCACAATATCAGGCCAAACATACACCCAGTGAATAGAGTGTGACACAGCTACAGGGATTTGAATCCATATGGATGTCAACAGTAGCAGGGGAAGTGTGCTAGTGTGCTGGGTGACGCAGCCTCTCTGTGAATCCCCTGGTGTGGAACATCGCCAGCAGGCATGCTGTAAGGGCCCTCTTCAGGACTATTCATAGTAGTTCTTAAAATACTTAATAATTCACCTAGTGTAAGGCAACGATGGCAACCCAGCCCGGTTCAAATGAAAGTGTTGTTATTTTTTTTGATCCAGCATGGAAGTAAACAGTAAATAATATGATATTTTGTTTACTTCAACCTGGGAAATAAATTGTGATTATGTCAAAGATGTCTTGGGAAATTTTGATACAAGGTCACGTTGTACAGAACTGTGCCCAAAATCGAATTTTCAAGCAATACACTCAGTCAACATTGTTGTGTAGAATCTTCCATTATTATTATTTTTATTATATGATATTCACAGTGTATATGTGGATACCTCTTGTTATTGTAGGAATTATCATTATCATTATTATTATCAATTATAATTATGATAATTATTATTACGATTATATTAATATTATCATTACTATAAGGATGAGTAGTATTAGTAGCAGTAGTCTGATCAGGCTAAGGGGCTGAGGAATCTCAACCACACTATTGAAGTTTGTACAGGGAGTCTGGATTGAACATCATTTAACCTGGATAGGACTAATATAGGTTCATCCACACAATATTTGCTAAAAAAACAAAGACTTCTCCTGCATGATTTCATATCCCCTCACGCCATTTGAAAATGTCAAAATATCTTAAGCAAAGGCGTGTTTCCCTTTTGGCCGTGGAAACCAAACACACTGAAGCTTTCCTTCCTTTTTCTGACTCTATGGAGATTTACAGTACATAATATAATATATATATAATATTCAGAGTATGCCACAGCTCATTGTGCTCATTTGTTGGACGCCATCTATCATGGCGCCCTGAGATTCATAATTGGCAGTTAAGCCGTTACGGATCACAGCCTCCTGTATCCTTTCCTGGACTGGCTTCTCTTATCGCAGCACAGATGTGTGTGCTCGTATTATTTATGTGCATGCATAAAACACAATCAGGGAAGTCATAGATTATGCTCCCCGGACTTATTTGCACCGTCAGTTCCCCGTGGTTTGTACTGCGCTTGGCAAAAAAAAAAAGAGAAAAAAGTCGAGTGTTTTACTGCTCTGACCCCTAAACTTGGAGCACTTGAGGAGAATTACTTAAGTTGTCTCACCTCCAGCTCCTCCGGGGGCTTTAAATAGCTTCTAAACACTTTGGGAGCATCCAGTGATGAGTCTTTGGTGTGGTGGTGGTGGAGGGTGGTCGGACTCAAAGTAAGAATCTCATTGTAAGGCGTAACCGTATTAAAACAATGGAAAAACATAAAGGAATGAGGTGTATATCCGTGACTAAATAACATGCCTTTCTCTCTCTCACGCTCTCTTTTATTCTCTCAAACATCCCTAAACATTCCACACACGTACTCAGGCATACACCGACGCACACACGAACACTCACGCTCACACACATATGAAAGCTTTACGCACCATTACTCAAGCTAAATGACTGATTACCCTGACACACACCCACATTAACACACACATGCCAAAAACCCACGTGAACCTGACACTGCTAATCATTGTTCTAATGTCATGTCCAGCCCTGCCCATCCATCAATGTTCCTTCATTGTGCATGTGATGTGTGTGTGTGTGTGTGTGTGTGTGTGTGTGTGTGTGTGTGTGTGTGTGTGTGTGTGTGTGTGTGTGTGTGTGTGTGTGTGTGTGTGTGTGTGTGTGTGTGTGTGTGTGTGTGGTAGTGTTTGGTGTGTGTGTGTGTGTGTTCCCATATGTGTGCATGAAAGAGACTAGAAGGTATAGGTTTTAATGTATAGATTGTTTTACTTATTAATGAATATATACATCAGGGTACATAAGGGAAGACTATCAAAGGTCTGGCCATGGCAGGCTGGAGACTTGTTTTTTATTAACTAACAACAAATATTTTCTCAGTACTTTAATTGATTACTCGTTGCATTAAGCATATAGGGTTATGAACATTTTAAAAGTGCGAAATGGAGGTCTACATGTTATTGTGTATTTGCAATCTGCCACGTTATATATTTCTGACACAACAAAAAGCAAGATGTTTGCTGTAAATAACCCTTTATCGTTACCTGTAATCATTTGGGACAAAAATACTTTTAGTTTAGAAAAAAAAGCTGTTGGTGAGTGTTTCAATATTGTGTGTTTCAGGGGAAACGTTGCCATTGGCGATCTCCAATCAGATCATGCTGCGCTTCAACGCTAAGAGCGGCCAATCGGCTAAAGGCTTTCATTTTGTCTACCAAGGTAACCCTCTCGAACGGCCACCGCTGATGTTATTATAACATTGAGCTCGCCTGCTATTATAATGTTGTCTTTGGTTGACTTTATAATATTATATTTAGTTGATAATTGTTATAATATTGATCCCGGCTAATATCAATGTTTTGCTTGCTTGACGTTCTAATATTGAGGTTGTCTGCTATTATAATTCTGTGTTTAGTTGATGTAATAATATTACATCTGGTGGATGTTATAATATGAAGGTTGTATGCTATTATAATGTTGTGCTTGGTTGATGTGATAATATTACATTTCGTTTGAAGTTATAATATGGAGCATAACTGATGTTATAAGTGGTGTCCGGTCGATGTTATAACATTACATTGGGTTGACGTTATATCATTAAGGTTGTCTGCTACCATAGCGTGGTGTCCGGTGGATGCTGTAACGTGACATTGGGGTTGATACTGTAACATTGAGCTGACTGCTGATGTCCGCTCCCCAGCCGTGCCGCGCACCAGCGACAGCCAGTGCAGCTCGGTGCCGGAGCCGCGCTACGGCCGGCGGATCGGCTCCGAGTTCTCCGCCGGCTCCGTGGTCCGCTTCGAGTGCAGCCCGGGATACCTGCTGAAGGGGTCCGGGGCCATGCACTGCCAGGCGGTCCCCGGGGCCCTGGCGCAGTGGAACGCCTCAACACCCGCCTGTGTCGGTAAGGCCTACAGGGGGGCAGCAAGGACGGGTGGGACTGGACACGAGGACCCCATTTTATCGAAAAAAACTCACAGAAAAATACAACTTTCTTATATATTTTTTTTACATTCCTTTGATGCATAATTAATCGAATATAGCGGGTATGTCTACAGCAATATGACTCAACGCCTTCAACTCCCGAACCGGATGATTCAGGCGAATAGAGTAACTGATTGCCTGTGCTGGTGCGTTGTGTTGTCACTAGTTCCCTGCAGTGGTAATCTGACAGAACGCCGTGGTACCGTCCTGTCCCCTGGATACCCCGAGCCCTACCCAAACAGCCTCAACTGTCTCTGGAGGATCCACGTGAGCGAAGGCGCTGGGATCCAGGTATGGATCCACTCGCTCTGCTCTGCACATATATCCAAAGATAATGTTATGACTCGAGTGCTGTGCTTCAAAGTCCCGCTGGCGATGTGTTGCCCCATAAGATTAACATCAAATTCCACCACACAGATCTATCAAAGGTGTTTTGTGTCTATAACTGACAGTGATCTGACAGCGTATGTATTACTCCCAGTATCTGGGCTCCAGTCGCTGGAGTGCTCTGGTGGAAAATCCCTCAACCCGTAACACCTGTGTGTGTGTGTGTGTGCGTGTGCGTGTGTGTGTGTGTGTGTGTGTGTGTGTGTGTGTGTGTAGATCCAGGTGATGACTTTCGCCACAGAACACAACTGGGATTCCCTGGAGATCTACGATGGAGGAGACATGACCGCTCCCAAACTAGGTTCATTCTCTGGTAGGACCACACACACGCGCGCACGCACACACACACACTCACAAATGCACTTACACACATCTGCACATGCAAACACACGACCAAAGACACACTCACACAGACACACACACAAACATACACACGCACACACGCACACACACACACACACACACACACACACACACACACACACACACACACACACACACACACACACATCTCATCCATCATCCAGGATGGATGAGATCTGACAGTTACTAAACCATAAATACCCACTCACACACGTACACATTCGAACACCATACACACTAACACACCGATTTCCCGCCCATGACAAATGGGATGTGACAGCTTGTAGAGTAAAGATACACATGAGTGTGCGCACACAACCCCCGCAAAAAAGTACACATCTGCTCACAGAAAAAAGACAATGAGTAAAGATATAACTCCAAAAAAAGAAAAGCATCCCAATGTTAAAAAAGGGACCGTGGCCATAGACATTACGGCAAATATATATAAAATGGATAGGCAGTGGAAACTATTTCCATCTCTACATTTCTTTGTCATTGAGTGTGGGAGGACGGGCTGAGTGGTACAGAGGGGGGGGGGGGGGGGGGGTTAGGCTGAGTGTGGGGAAAACCAGAGACAGGCAAAGCAGGGATGAGAGGACGATCCAGAGACATGAAGGAGGGTTTAACCTTTCACTGCTTCCCACTGGGCCATTCCCTGTGACCTGCCCCGAGCACACACCTGCCATATAGCTGTCACACATGTGAAGCATGCCTCCCTGAAGGGATTAGGCACACTCGCATATATGCACGCACTCCCACACACGCATTCACACGCAGCGACCCACACTGAGTGAGCATGCGCACGCGCGCAAAGACACATTCACACTTAGAATGTGCATAGAAACAGAATACACACACACACACACACACACAGACTAATACGAGCACCCACTGACCAAACACATACACATTCACTCACAAGATAAACAGACACACACACTGATCAATCCCATACACATACAACACACTGATCAAAGACACATGCACACACATTCAAACCCACTAACACACACACACACACACACACACACACACACACACACACACACACACACACACACACACACACACACACACACACACACACACACACACACACAC
>NC_044061.1:9717382-9739882 GCF_902167405.1 Gadus morhua
GTTGCTCTCCACACGGGCTGTCACCTGCATGCAACCTTAGCCCAGTCAAACGGGATTGGTCAGTACTACTGGGCACCGACACTTTTGCAATACCAAAGTCCTGCCCCGTTGCCTATAGATTCTGCATTCGTATGCAGATATCAGTTTGTAGAGTTTATCCGGCTCGTGCAGTGCTTTCAAGATCCCTCCCTTGTTAGTTTTCAGAGAAGAATTTAGGCATTGGCTAGTGGCGCTTGAAGATGCTCAACTCAACCCTGAGCCTGTGTTCTCTTTCCTGCGTCGTCAGCCCGGTGTGGTGGCCTGCTGTCTGAGATGAGTGGCGCTATCTTAAGTCCCGGCTTTCCTGGAAATTACCCTGGCAACCTGGACTGCACCTGGAAGATCACCCTGCCTGCAGGATATGGTGAGTTTCTGCGTGCGTGCATGTGTGTGGGTACATTTGTGTGCTTGTGTGTAATTTTTTTTGTGTGGGTGTGTGTAGGGGAGGGTTAGGTCGTAATTTTTGGATCCCCACACTCCTCTAATAATTTTTATGTTGCAACCTCTTAACAGTCTCGTTTGGTCTTTATTTGTATTCATGGTTGCATTTTATCAGCTTGTACATCGTTTTGAGTTGGTGAAAATACACAAATTATTATTGTGCAAAGTGCACCTGGTTTTATCTTCCTATGAGATGTTAGAGAATGCTAGTCAAATGTTTGTGTTTGTATTGTCACAGTTCACATATTTTTTTCTCAATTCTAGGTTCTCATATCCAGTTCCAAAACTTTTCCTCCGAGGACAACCATGACTTTCTGGAGGTCAGGGCGGGACCCCAGCACAGCTCTGCCCTGATTGGACAGTTCACTGGGACCCAGATCCCTCCACCTCTCCTAAGCACCACCCACCTGACTATCATTCATTTCTACAGTGACCATTCAGAGAACAGGCCAGGGTTCAAACTGACCTATCAGGGTGAGTGTAAAAAAGGGCAAATATGGAATTGAATTAGCGTCTATTGCTCCATTCCTAAGCTCATATTGGTCTATGTATATTTTTTCAGTGCTACATGTATATAACTAGCAAAAGTAAATAACTACTTAAATGTAAACCACTGCCAAATATAGAGTCGCTGTTTCTGTTCTGTTTGCCTGTACAGCAACCTTTTTTTCATCCACTGAATTCTGCTTTAACTCTTGAAAACACAGTTATATCTCTGTAAACGATTGTAAACAATGCGCAGCGGTTAAGACTCAAACCCACCAGCTGAACCGACCACGCAAACGTAAAGGTTTGGAGGTTAATCTAGGTTTGGTGTGTGTGTTGCCATGGTCAAGAAAACTGTGGTACAGTGTCTCTGTCATAAAGTACCGGTGCACAATATCTTTAGGATTTAAAGTATGGGAAGTCACTGCTGATAAAATAGATCAGTTGTAGGTTAATCCCTGTGATGGATTGAATCTAGTTACAGTATATTTCTGAAGGCTGCTTTCTAATAGTAGTGTGTACAACTAGTTATAGCATAGCAAGGGTTAAAATAAACATATAAAGATGTCAAACTGAACATTTTAACCTACAGATGCATTATGTGTGCAGCTCGACAATTCCTTTGAGAAATAAGGCTTTGTTCATTCATAACTTCATGAAGTGTTATGAATAGGTGTCTTTGTTGAAACTTTTGACTTTTTATGTTCCCAACTGTTCAGACAGGCAGATATCCAGTCAGGGAGACAGACAGTCAGGAACATAATGAAAGGGGATAAGCTGGTACAGGTAACAGCTATGAGTGTGTGCTAACTAGACCTGTGATCAAGATATGTCCACGCACAAGGGCTGCCATGTCTGGTGTGAGAGTGAGCCGAAAGAGAGATAGACAGCAAAGGCGAAGCAAGGGAATTTGAGATTGAGAGAGAGGGAGAGAGAGAGAGAGGAATATAAATAGAGAAAGACGGAATGAGAAAAGCAAAGAAGGAGGTGTTAAAAGGACAGGTTCTCTCCGATACCAGAGTTTTATTCAAGCATTTTGCATAGCCGCAGTTAAGATACATGTGCGATTGTGCGATATCCAATCATCTATTCTACACAATATTGAATCCCAGTTCCTCCTGATATATATATTGATCCTTCCTCGCTTATTGCACTAGTATGTTGTTTAAGGCTTAGTCATTCTGATTCTGTACGGTAATGTTTGATAGACTCTGAGCTATAGCAACAGGATTTGTGTGCAATAGGAACAATTGATTAATTCTGATTCAAGTTGTACTTAAAATCGCATTTGTCTCACTATGTGACGGCTGGCCGTCCTCTGTTTATCTGACTTGCTTGTCTTCCATGCATTTATTCTTTGGCTCATATGCAGGTTTTATTATATATTATTAATATTTAACACTTTTCTTTTTAGAGGTTGTTTTCGTAGACTTGATTTAAACAAACATGATGATCTTCTCTTTCAGCGTTTCAGCTTCAGAACTGTCAAGATCCCTCCCCCTTCTCCAATGGCGACATTGTCAACAATGACTACAGCGCTGGGCAATCAATCACTTTTCAGTGCTACCCTGGCTATGTTCTGATTGGACATACAGTTTTGACATGCCTGCATGGAACCAATAGGAAGTGGAACCATCCCATCCCACGTTGTGAGGGTACGATCTTCGCTACACAGGATCACTAGCGAGGAGAACATTAAATAAAGAAAAGCATATAATACCAATTATATAACATTCTGTTCCAAAAGCAAGTGAATCAGGTCGAACTGAAAGTACAATGTCCCATTGTACTACGTTGTACGACATTACCATACAACATCCGTTAATTCACAAGGCGTCTCGGGCGATATACAAACGATAGCAAAGGAAAACGGCCATAGCGAATGAGCTCTGCTGGAGTTATGGTACAGTTAGCTCGTTGATGAGCCATTAGCTAATCGTCGGCTGATAGACGCACATATGCGTGGGGAGTGTGCAATTGGCAATCACCAGGTGAGACACCGCTCATCCCTGTTCTGAATCTGCTCCCCTCCTTAGCCCCCTGTGGTTACAACGTCTCGGCCGACAACGGGACCATCTATTCCCCTCAGTACCCTAATGAGTACCCCAACTCCCAGGACTGCAGCTGGGTCATCACAGTGCCCCACGGACACGGGGTGTACATCAACTTCACCCTGCTCCAGACTGAGCCAGTCACCGACTACATCGCCGTCTGGTATGTAGGGTTCACGCGCACACACACAGGCACACACCCAAACACACGGAGGGAGGTAAATACTAAAACACTTGTAGTAAATGTGTACCATCATTACTGAGTGCAAGCACTGCGTCTCGCTACCTGATTTCATTACCACATGTAAAGGGCACATAGTAGAACACACACACACACACACACACACACACACACACACACACACACACACACACACACACACACACACACACACACACACACACACACAGTAACCCAATACAACACAACACAAACCAATAGTGTGCAAAAAAGTCTGTTAGATGGAGTCTAGTTACACAGGGTTCAGGGTGCCATACTCTCTGACACAAACACACAGTCAAACGGTGCCCCCCCCCCCCCCGCCCCCCCCCCCCCCCCCCCCCCTCACACACACACACACACAGACACACACTCACACACACACACACACCATACTGTGGTATTAATGGGATTGGGTGTGGAGCTGGGATTGTAATATAGGGAGTGTGAGAGTAATGCATTTACAATGGGACCACTGACCAATTCAATCTCGCCCATGCCAGGGCCACAGAGCGACCTGCAGAGGGCTGGGGAACTCTGGCAGTCATAATGAGATTCAGTCAGCAGTGGCAAATGTAATGAAGCCTGTGCTGCAGCTTAATTCAGAAGCCCAATTGAGCTCAATAGGATCTGACAAAGTTTTGTTGTTGTTTTTGTTGTTGCCGTTGTTGTTTGCGGAAGGTGGTCCACTGTACTTTCCTGGTTAATGATTTGATCGGTTGAATAACGGTTTAATTCCTTCTTTTTTTTTTTTCCTTCTTCTTTTTTGTTTGTTGATGAAAGAAGCGGTTTACTTCATCAAAATATTCCGGACTTCCCGGCAGTGTGGGTTTTACTCATGAATACTGAACTGTGGTGGGCTGGCGTGCCCGCTCCTTTGGGTTGCATTTCTGGATGGGAAATAGCATTTCTTTTTTCACTTTGTGTCAGGTCAAGCTTGGATTTTCAGGCTCAAGAGTGGAACTCTGGGGAGTGGCAGGCTCGGAAGCAGGCAGTGGAGAATGAATACATATACAATGGGGTCCCCCGGCACATCTCCATCTAGTTTGTAATCAGCGTCACAGATAAACCAGAGTCAATGGCCTTGCTCAAGAGTTATTTTCGCAGTAGCAAATTAATTCTGGATTTGTGAATTTTAAAGGATGTTTGTGGGGGAGAGTATATAGGAGCTGTCCCGTTTAGAGTTGAAGGCACAGACACTAATATGTAATGTGAGGTGTGTGCATCCACTGCATGGCCACCCCCGTGCCTGGCTAAACGAAATGCATTTATAATGTCCCAGCATTGCAGAGTAGAGGACCTGTTTATGCTTTGGATCCGAGGGCCCACATTTAGTACGCCTAGAGTCTAGACCGTTCAACGTTGACAAAGCTCAATGTTGTTTTTTACTCTTTTTTGTTTTATATGCAGATTTAGATTTATAGGCTGGATTTTCAACCCTGATTATAACGTTGGTGCTTGGGTCTGATTATGATCAAACGCGACTCAACATTGAACACAGTTTTAAATTGTGTGTATGTGCAGCATTGTCTCTGATCCTTTTCTTTTATAATACTCTTGATTGCTGCAGAAAGGGTACATTGACACATGTTTCACAGGGCGTTCCCCTAAGAGGCTCGTAAACGCTTGCTGTCAATTCAGCAAGTAGTCTTTGTTCGAAAATACTCAGACGATTCCTCTTTTGGGAGGGCAATACGTGAGAGCCAAACTTTGTATTGAAGCAGAAGAACATGTGCATTGTGTGACCTTGTGTCAAAATAACGATGACAAACTTAAATGGAAGACGGTAAACTACAACTATGTGCGGCCCTAATAGCACTTTTCAAGACTCACGATTCAAGATGACTACATTTGTCCCTTGAGGAAAGTTTGTATTGGACATAAAGGCTGCCACATAAAAGTGCAAACAATTACAGGGCAGTAAGAGAGCACTTTATGTATTCCTCTCAAAAGTGTACAATTAATTTGCACAAAAAAAAGAATTCAGTCGTCGCTGCCAATGTTTCCGCCATGTGTCATCCATGTGTCATCCATGTGTCATCCATGTGTCATCCAGTGTGTTCCACTGAGCAACCCCACTCGCCCATGTCCTAGATAGAGTGACCCGGGTCAATTGAAATCCAAAGCATAATATCTAGTCTCATTCTCCCCCAAAACATTTTTTTGAATGCATTGACCCTGGTTGTTATTTGGACTCGGAGGGCTGTGCAGTGCGGTGTGCAGAAAGGCCTCCTGAACGGATTGGTCAATGGCTGAAAGGAGTGGGGCGGCGTCGGGAAAAATGAGGTTGGAGCGAGTGACCTTGTAATGAAGAAAAAGTTATTGAATGGTTGTCGATCAATGTGAGGCCGCGTATTTATTTCAATGTTTAAAAGAGGGCAAAATATATCTGAAAGTCTTATCCACTAACAACAAAAGCCTGGTAATTAGGTAATAGACTTGAGTTCAGTTTTTGGATTGAAACTTCGAACACTTTGAAGCATTGCACAATGCAGGTCCGCATGATGCAAAACACAGAACAAGACCTCAAATTAACTCTTCCCACATGTTTTGTCCGTTCCAGTGCACTCGCGGCTCGTCTGGTGTTGTAACGTATTTTAAGCACACAAGCTGCCCCCACATAGCCACTAGGAAGCAGGATCGAACACACAAGCTGCATTACCCCCACACAGCCACAAGGGAGCAGGATCAAACATACAAGCTGTAATATCTACCCCAGCCACAGAAGGCAGCATCTTTATGACAGACGCGGAAGCCGCAGCTAAGACGTCACATAGGCCACGCCCACTTCACATAGGCCAAGCCTACTTGGTCCATTAGCAGCACCCGGAGTCAGGAGGCTAGAGATTCATAGGCACCCCGCAGAAAGCCACCATCTTCAGTATATTGTAGTATTGCACCTTGCGGTGGTATTCAACTAAACCGGGGCTTTTAACCAATTGAGCCGCTCAAGAAATTAAATGTCCTATTTTAAAAAAGTACATGTGGTGTTGGAAAGGAGCACTATGACGTTATTTTGGGGTAACCCAGGTGTTTTACATGATTATGTAATGAAATGCATCTCTATGGTTTGTCTATGTATCTACGTCTATGTTTATTGAGCGTTTTATTGACCTCCATGTCTATTCGCCATTCAGGGATGGCGTGGATGTGTCCAGCTCCCAGCTGGGTGTCTTCAGTGGGAACACAGCCCTGGAATCAGCCTATAGTGCCAGCCCTCAAGTCCTCATCCGCTTCCACTCTGACTTTTCGACCGGAGGATTCTTCATACTGAACTTCCACGGTACCAACTGAGGCCTCCCTATTGGCTTTGCTTGCTCATACCCACACACATGCACGCACACACGCAACCGCGTATGCACACAGGCAGGTATGCACGCACACATACACACACACTTAAGGATGTGTCAACAAACCATAAATGTTGATGATGATTTTTTCAAATTATACCGGGCCACAGCATTGTCAACATAGAGTATCCCAAAAAGCTTAATACTACTTTGCCTATTTCTAATATCTGTTAGTTGAAGTCTGACCCTTACCTAGATATCCACCTAACCTGAAATCCACACTGTGCTCTCCACTCCTCACTGACTAATAATCCGAACAGTTGACTCGCCGGTTTGCCTTTTAAGATAGCATTGAAATGTGTTCATCACAAAACCCCCATAACCTCCCCTCAATGATAAAGAGGATCTCCTGTTTTGTCCATTCCCAGCCTACCGTCTGAAGAAATGTCCCGTTCCCCCGGGAGTCGAAAACGCAGAGATGATCTACGAAGATGACAACTTCCAGATAGGTAAACGGCAACACCATTTCAGACTATTTATTGTTGAGTACTGCACTGCTATCTTGACTGAAACTAATACTTTCATTCAGCGTATTCCCTAATCTCAGAGATAGATTCCCTTTTAAACAATGGATAACAACAACTACGCTGCCAGAATAGCTTTCACTGAAGTACTCAAAATATAAAGCAATTTAAAATGTCAACTACAGTCCCGGTTGAATATATGAAATTACATAACTGGTATTGCTATCCACCTCTACCAGGAGATGTCGTAAAGTATCACTGTTTGCCCGGCTACACACTCGTTGGGAAGGCAGAGATCACCTGTAAGCTCAACTCTCACTTGCTCTTTGAAAGCCCACCGCCGACATGCCAAGGTGAGTCCCACTGTGTGTCCGTCGACCAGACACTTTCAAAGTAGACGGATTATACTGTACCCTCTCTTTCATAAATTATACAATCACAGCTCATCTCAAATGTACTCTGGTTCTCTAAGTAGGGACTAGATCTTTTCCATATTTTGCATTGATCGACAGGGTGTATATCCAATCAAAAAGTTATACATTTATGCAAGAGGAGTTCACAGTTTTCTTTTGTATTAAACTTTGTACAAATGATTAGGATTACTTATTTTAAAGGTCCGTTACTTAGTTCAAGTTAGGGTTGGACATTAGGTTCAGCTTTAACTCTCTCCACTCGGTGCACGTTAGCTAACTAGCCATTCCACATTAAGAGCTGCTTTTCAATATATTTTTCGTTGCTAGCAGCATGGCTGATAGCCACTCGGTGCAAGGTAGCTAGCTAGCCGTTCCACATTAAGAGCTGCTTTTCAATATATTTTTCGTTGCTATCAGCATGGCTGCACCCAATGCAGAGGTTTAAGAATGAAAAGCAATGTATCCCAACAAAATAACAACAACATGATTATTTCCAGCATGAATGGAATGAAAGGCGCACCTTGGTGTAGGCTAGCTTCCCCTTAAATAACAGCCTTCTGAGGTTCTGGCAGTGCAAGCAGAACCTCTGGTCTTTTGATGGGGGTTGATTTTTTCTTAAATTCAAGGTTCAGCCTGAGCTTTATAAACAGGACCAGCTCTCACCAATGTACAAGCAACCAGATAAAAGAAATAGCCGAAAAATACAAAGGATGGAACATTTTGAGGCTGTGAATGACATGCAGCCTAAGTGCCTTCTTAGCCAACTTAGCTCTTTGTCTGCCGCGCGGTTATACAAGCGGAGAGCCGAATCCAGGTCAGCTCTCGCTCAAAATCAATCGTAAACACGGCCGAAAAGAGTCCTGAGAGTGCATCTGTTTGGAGCACGTCAGACCAAAGTATTTCAGGAACAAAAAGTTGTACAATTATTTGGTTGTCAGCCGGGAAAAAAAACTAACTTGTACACGGCGAGAGAGGATGGAGGATGAGCGAGGCGATACGGTGGCGATAAGGAGAAACGTTACCGTGCATCTGTGGTCTGCTGTTTAACAAGGCTGGTGGTTTGCAACAGGACATGACAGGTGTGCCTCGCGTTGTGTTTCGTGTAATTGACTCGGCCACCTTTGTGCTTCCGAAGCCCTGTGTCCAGCCAATGAAGACCGCTCGGCGTCATCAGGAGTCATACTGAGCCCCGGGTATCCTAGCAACTACCCCAATAGCCAGACGTGTTCCTGGCTACTGCGTATGCTCCCAGGTAATGTGCGGGTCCCGTGTTCATGCACGTCCGTGACATTCAGGGCACGTGCGCACAAATGATTGTTTGTGTTCAACAAACACCTTGTAAGAACTCTAGCCCAGCCTCTTAAATAATGCTCCTCATGGTTTAATGTGTTCGATGTCATTGTGTATTATTACGTTTTGCATGTGATCTTTGGCAGTGAAAACGTACGTGTTTCTTTCGTTTAGGTTACACAATCAACATCTATGTGGAAATTTTCCACAGTGAGAAGCAATTTGATGAACTCGAGATTTTTGACGGTATTATGTATTTTTTTCATGCACTCCAAATGCACGTACACACACACACACACACACACACAAAAACACACACGCACACACACACACACACACACACACACACACACACACACACACACACACACACACACACACACACACATGCACACACATAGACACAGAGAAAGACACACACTCAGACACACACCATTTCTAACAGCCACATTTGATTGCAGGTTCTTCAGGACAAAGTCCTCTTTTGGTAGCGTTGAGTGGCAACCATTCATCTCAACTCAACTTCACATCAAAGACCAACCAGCTGTACTTAAGATGGTCCACTGACCATGCAACCAACAAAAGAGGTTTCAAGATCAGATACACAGGTATTTGTTTGTTTATGTTTTTTGAGGTTGTTCCCTCTACGGTTTTCTGTGCCACTATCACAAATGTTCCATTTTATTCATTTGTTTTTATGCTGTCAGACCTACAGTTGCGATAACAGATTCACATAAAATGTTGTGTTTCAAAAAGAAATGAGGCAAATGTAAATAGTTTTGTTGTATTTCATCGAAGGAAGTCTATGTCTCATCATTGGGGGACATCTTGTTGTATTTATCAAGCAAAGTGAACATTTTCAGTTTCCTGCGACCTGAAATGTTTCTCCCTGCACTCTTTCTCTCTCTCTCCCTCTCTCCCTCCCTTTCACTCTCACTCATATATAGATATGCACGGTATGGTGTGACTGTGTGTGTTTGCATGTTGTACTCCTCCATCCAACCTGTGGCAACTACTCTAGGCCTATAGCTCATCATCTTCATTGTGTCATCTTTATGCTCTTCTTGGCTATGAAGTGACCTTGGTGCTACTGTTAGACGTAATTAATTTATCCACCACTGACCTCTCTTACGGTGAGGATCATTTCGAGTTCATCTCTTATGTTTACCTGTTTCACTTTTCAATGGCTCCCAAGATGCGAAATCACCCAGAAATATCTCTCACGCACTTGCAGGCGTTTCTCTCCCTACCGACCTCTCCCTCTCTCTGTCTGACTGTGCTCTCTCCAACTCTCTCTCTCTCTTTCTCTATTACTATCTCTTTCTCTGTCTCTCCTTCCTTTTTTCTCTTATTGCGCTCTCTCTCTCTCTCTCTCTCTCTCTCTCTCTCTCTCTCTCTCTCTCTCTCTCTCTCTCTCTCTCTCTCTCTCTCTCTCTCTCTCTCTCTCTCTCTCTCTTTCTTTCTTTCTCTCTTATTCCTCTCTCCCTCTCTCTCTCCCAGTCTTTATCTCTGTTCCCCTGTCTCCATCATATTATTCAGTGCACTAGATTGTATTTTTCGAGTGGGTCTGAGAGTCGGCCGGGTTCGATCGTTCTCCGATTGTTTCGACTGTCACGGCGTTAACAGTGTGTCTTTATGTCCTTCCTTTATCAGGGAACGTTAATTGCTCGCCCACTCGTCGCCTCGACTCCCTCGCTCGCTCGAGGAGTTCACGGCCAATTTTGAATTTTTGTCAGTCAATTGAATCCATTCCATTTAGCTGACGTTCTGCTGCCGTTGTCCCCGTCCCTCTCGCTCCCTTTGCCCTCCCTCCCCCTCCCTCACCCCCACCCCAGCGGCTTACTGCAGCGTCAACGATCCGCCCGTCAACGGAGGCGTGGTCAATCAGACCCGGTTGCGACCAGGCAGCCGGCTCCAGTTCTACTGCCACCGCGGCTACAGGCTCGTCGGCCCCACCAACTCCACCTGCCGGCTCCAGGCCAACGGGCTCTACCAGTGGGATGTGCTGGCCCCGCTGTGCCAAGGTGAAAGCCCCATAGGAGGCTGGATTCCCTTCCGCTGTAACAGCCATGCACCTTCAGTGCATGCGGTCTATCTGTCCACGGGAGGCCGGTGGTGCCTTTTTAGAAATGAATAGATGGACGAGGGAAGACCATGTTGTGTTTGCCAGCCTCTTTTGGAGCACTGAGTCAGATTGTAAAACTTGTGGTTAGCAGTTAAACGTTAACAGGGAGAGGGAATGGAAATGTGCTGCTGCTAGCGTTGTAGCAGGCATCGTCCAACTTTATTTTGCGGATCCACAGCTATTTCTTGCGCAACACCCCAGTCGCCAGGCAACGGAAGCATCTATGGTTACCAGTACACTGTCGGTAGCCAGGTGACCTTCCAGTGTAACCATGGCTTTCACCTGGACCCAGGTGTTGCCATGACCACTGTTTGCCAGGAGGATGGTAGCTGGAGCAACGCAGTGACACCTCCCAGATGTTTGCGTAAGTTTAGCATCTTAATGTAAAGAAATTGTCACAAAATAAGCCTACATCTTACAAGTTGTATTCAATACCAAAGAAGTAAGCACCATTTAATATAGGAAGAACAAATGTGTTGCATATGAAGGGACGACCTTGTAATAATAATAATAATAATACATTTAATTTAGAGGCGCCTTTCAAGACACCCAAGGTCACCTAAATATATTGTATATCATTTTATATCCTATGCATCCAATTGTTGGGGGTAGATCCAGTGAATGTAAAATATGGAAGTGTCACGTCTGAATTATTTAAACAACAATAGAGTCTTACTAACATTATCATCTTTCACCACTTGATGAGGAAAGTTTAATTACAGGGACGTTACTAAGTCCTCATTTCCCAAAGTCCAAAAATGTAAAAAAAAAAGACAAAAGCAGTATTATGTCATATTTATCTGGATAGCCCCTTTAGCAAGGACATTTTTAAGTCTCAATGGGATTTCAATGGACTATTAATTAGACAGCACAGAGGCCAAAAACCCAATGGAAAATGAATCCTTGAGTAGGGATGAAGAAGACGGATGGCTCTTTGTGAGATATTTACACTTTTAACATCTGTTATATCATTGACTTCTAAATAAACTGTTTTTTTTTTCTGTTTCCTTTTAGCGGTTCATTGCCCCAGCATTGAAAATGTGCTTACAGAACACATGACCTACCGACTGCTCTCTGGTTGGCTGGCTGAGTTTGGCTCCATGGTGATGTTGGAATGCTCGCCAGGGTTCTATTTGGGGGTTGGACATAGAACACTGCGCTGCCTTGCCAACGGGACATGGGAAGGTTCACAGGACGCAGCGTCCTGCAAAAGTAAGCATTGACCCTCTTTACCCTTTAAACATTCAATATCACTGTCATTGAAACGTACAGGTGAATGGATTAAACCAATGTGCATACAGTACATACATTTTCATTGAAAAAATAAAAATTTGTAGCACCGTCGAACACACACCTGACCTCTACCAAATCCAGTCCAGCTTTATTTATACAGCACACTGCAAAAGGGAGATGCCGCACAGTGTGTTGCAGGTTTTAATAATAACAAACCAAAAACATTTAATGTGTGTGTGAATCCGTCTGCCCTTGTGTCTGTCCTTGTGGGTGCTTGATCCGTCTGTCCGTCTGACTGTCTGGATCTCTGTCCTTCTGTTTTTATTTTGGTTTGTCCTCTGAACTGTGTCCTTGGAAGTGTGTCAAAGGATGCGTGCAAACACACACACGCAGCTAAATAGTCCATAAAGACTCATCCATGAAGACGGTGCCATTTTACTTTGTTGATTTATTTCTTAAAGCTAAACATCTGCTTCGTAAACTTTGAAATAGGCCCCAGATTTTTGGGGTATTGCAGTATATTTGGCTCCAGTGAAAAAGTGGATAATTATGTACAAACATAGTTCCAGAAATACATACAATTGAGGACCGTATACATATAAAAAGAAAATTAACATATAATTTTTGCTTTAAACTTTTCTGAAGTTATAATTCTTCAGACTTCATTGTGTGGATTACAAGGATTTGAAAGGGATACAGGTTGAGAAAAATCCAGTCAAATCCAGTTTGAAATGTAGAACACAGGGATTACAAACAACTGGCAACGCTTCCTCCGACATTATCCTTCGGAGTTAACCGAAATAAATCATGTCTCCCAAATCTGAGATATTGTACTTCCTCCCCGAGCAGTCTACTTATCTCCTCCCGATGTGGATGAGCTTCGGAGCTCGCACTCACTCTGACGTAAAATACAATTTTTTTGTTTTTATTTCATCGTCCAGTCATCTCCTGCGGGGAGTTGCCCTCTCCCCCCTTCGGAACCAAGCTGGGCACCTTGACCACCTTCGGCGCAACGGCCATCTTCATGTGTAACCATGGTTACACACTGGTGGGGTCGCACGTCAGGGAGTGTGGCGCCAACGGTCTGTGGAGCGGGACGGAGACACGGTGTCTGGGTAAGAGTCTTAGCCCGTCTTGTACAGTAATATGCTGCCTCTTCCCCCATGTGTGGTTTTATCATTCACGAGTCGGACGGAATAAGTTAATAATTGCTTATTTTTGGGGTGGATTTTTGTTGTTGAAAAGTTTGAATATTTAGACAGTATTTGTGTTGTGTATTTTAAATGCGGGATGATTATTTAGTATTTTTTTTATTTTCGTCTTCTCAGCAAAAGTGGAGATTTGGAGTAGTTTGACTAGTTTGTCTGTTTATCAATGGATTTATTCATGCGTGTGTATATTTATTCATGAATCCCTCCCTATTGACTCGGTTCTAGCTGGTCACTGTGACTCGCCGGACCCCATCGTGAACGGTCACATCAGTGGCGATGGCTCCAGCTACCGTGACACCGTGGTGTACCAGTGCATGCTGGGATACCGGCTGATTGGCACATCGGTCCGGATTTGCCAACAAGACCACCGCTGGTCGGGGACAACACCTGTCTGTGTCCGTAAGTGCTTGCTAACAAAGATAGCGCTTGTTTGTTTATCGACCACTGTGATTCATTTCCATTTCCAAAAATGTTTGTATTTACTTTCAGAAGATGAAACACTGTCCACTTTAGTGTCATAACAAATTTTCCTTTGCTTCAAAGAAATAAAAAAAATATTGCATTAGTAATTAAATAAAATCCAAAGTGTTGACTTATTACAAATTCATCCATTTAGACAGTTCTGGGTGAGATCACGTAAATGCATTGACAAAGCAAAATGCCCTTCACTCATTCCTCTCATTCATTAATCCGTGCGTTCGATAGTCAGCTAACCGTCTCTACCTGTCCCTTTCAATCCCCTCTCAGCCATCACCTGCGGTCACCCGGGCAATCCAGCCAACGGCCGCACCAATGGCAGCGAGTTCAACCTTAACGATGTTGTTAATTTCACCTGTAACCAAGGTTACTCTCTGCATGGAAATACACGCGCTCAGTGCCGGCTCAACGGGCAGTGGAGCAGCCCCCTGCCCGTCTGCAGAGGTCTGTTACCCACATGCACACACGCACACACACACATGCCAACACACACACACACACCCTCTTGCGCACGCACACGCACACACACACACACACGCGCACATACACACACAAACAACACACACAGTCCACCACAGTACAGAATGTCCGTATTTATTGTTCTTTTTCCAGTTCATCTATTTCTGTAATATCCGTGGAAAACACCACAGTACCATGAAGTGAAGATTATTAACAAACTCTAAAGTCTCCATTTTATTATATTATACTGTTCTTCTTACACCTAACAATAACTTTTTATCATGCATTGGGTTGGTGCTAACATAGTCAGGGGGGATTTTGGACTTCGTACTTTGACTTGTTGGACACGTTCTGCCTTCTCAGCAGACTAAAAATCAAAAAGGCTGATGTTTTTTTAATGCCAACCCGCAGACTGGTAGTAGCCTTCGCCAGTCTGCCCACCTTGCCACAGACTGCACAATCATCAATTATTTCAATCTCTATCTTTAACTCTCTCTATGTTGGTCATGCGTAAACACAGGTGGAACAAACAAACACACACAAACACACCCCTTCCCCTTCAGGCAGCAACATCACCACTAAAGAATGCTCAAGGTGTTCGGTCGGCGGTGGACATGGCCCCCATGGGGTTGCCATTGGAGGAATTCCTGATTGTTTTATGCTCCCTTCAACTCTTTTCCTTCTCTCTCCCTCTTTCCTATCCTACTTTTCCCTGACTGCATCTCCCCTACTCTCTTTCGCTCCCTTTCTTTTCCTCTCTCTCTCTCTCTCTCTCTCTCTCTCTCTCTCTCTCTCTCTTTCTCTCTCTCTCTCTCTCTCTCTCTCTCTCTCTCTCTCTCTCTCTCTCCCCATCCCTCTGAAACTCTCCTCCTAATTTACTCTCTTTTTCCCTCTCTCGCTCTCATCCTACTTCTCTCTCAATCTCTCTCTCTCTTTTATCCCTCTCCCCCTCTGTCTCAACCCCCCCCCCCTTCCCACAAGCAGCCATCAATTACAAGTGTGAGAATGTATTTGTTCCCACAAGGATACCAGAGAGCCACTGGCACACACACAACACACACGCACACACACACACGCACACGCACACACCCTGGTGTGCAGGTAGAAACTCACTCATTACTGCCCCCCACAGACTTGAATCCCAGTCGGTGTGTGTGTGTGTGTATCGGGCTGTGGTGTGAGGAAACTGTGCTCGCTCGTGGCCGTTGAAGACAGGCCTCCTAGATGATGCTACAGTAACCAGACCGAATGCTGCAGCGGCAGTATGAGTGAGAGAACTGAACCCAATCCAACAAAAGGAGGATAGCATAACAAACTGTAACGCAGCAATGCATACTCAGAGAAGGCTTTCTCTTTGTATGCATAGATTTTTTTTTTTTGCATTTCAACACAGTGCTTAGGGTTTCAGTGTCCCAGCATTATCGATTATCATATTTTGTTTAAACTTCAAACCCAAGCCTGTTGAGAATAGTTTTGAGTGAGACATTTGTGTTAAAAAGTTGTTGGTCTCTTTTTGAGTGTGGGTTATTCTTTTTGTGAATGTCTGTACATGTTTTGAACAATGTTTAGCTAGCTCAACTTTATGTTTTCTTTATTGATGCAATTGTTAAAGTGGTTATTGAGTATTATCTTTAAAGCTATTTTAGCAGCTGTAGATGCTTTTAACGAAATCACTAGAGTGTGGTTTTAAGACCGTGTGTTGTGTTCCTTTCTGCCTTTCTTTTTACATTCTAGTGGTCAACTGTTCCGATCCTGGACAAGTGGAAAATGGTGTTCGTCAATCTGGCCTACGTTACCCAGAAGTCTTCAGCTATGGCGTGACTGTTGCCATCCACTGTAAACGAGGATTCTACCTTCTCGGTTCCGCCCTCCTCACTTGTCAGCATGATGGTCGGTGGGATCGACCAATCCCACGCTGCCTTGGTACGGATGGGCAGGGTTAGGCAAAGGCCAAGGAGCCTTCAAAGCAGTAACGTTGGCGTACTCCTGCACTTCTATTGACAATTTTGTTAAAATTGAAACAAAAATAAAGTTCTTCACATTCTTGCATGCAAGTGTATACCCTAATGAAGGGAATAGAGGCATTTGAATTAAATTGTGTATTTAGTTGTTCAGGGATATGCAGCGAAGGAAGCGATGAGAATAGAGAAGGGTCTGGTCACAAATATTATGCAAATAGGAAGTGGCTATTCTGATAGTATAATTATGTTATTGGGAAGAAAATGTTTGATTACTAAAGAAAACAAATAACCTCTTGTTAGTGAATGGGCCCAAGTGTACACCAGCCAGAGTGTATTCAAAGATGTATTTTATTCTTTTTTTACCTTATGTCTGGTCACAGACAAAAAAAAAAAAAAAAAGCTATTTGAGGTGTGAAATGACTTGAATAGGTATTGGGATGAAGGTGAGAAGAAAATGAAAAAAGGGATAGAATAAGAAAGAGGTATTTCTAGCAAGAAGAGTGAGAGAAGTAATCATAAAAGAGAGTGAGAGAATAAGGAAGGTTGGAGGGGTGTGTGTGTCACTGTGTGTGTGGCTTGGTGTGTGGGTGTGTGGTGTTTGTGAGCGCGTGCATGCGTGTGTGTGTGTATGTGTGTGTATTGTGGGACGTTCGTCCCCTGGGCTGGCAGACTTTATTGTCGAAGAAATCCGTTGTCTGATAAAAACATAGAGATTAACCTGAAGCGAAAAATGGGGGAGAGAGAAAGAGAGAGAGAGCGGGAGAGAGGCAGAGAGAGAGTGGGGGGGGAGAGAAAGAGAGAGAGAGACATTTAGAGAGAGAGAGAGAAAGATGCATACTGAGAGAGAGAGAGAGAGAGAGAGAGAGAGAGAGAGTGAAAGATGGAAGAGATAGAGGAAGATGCATACATACAGAGAGAGAGTGAGAGAGAGACAAAGAGAAAGAGCTTCTGAAGCACAAGCAGAGAGAGAGCGGGAGAGAGCCGTAGGAAGAGAAACAACAAGCACTCAACAGATAGAGAGTCACAGCGACACAAAGAGTTTGAGAGACGCAGTCGGAGAAAGGCATGCCAGAGAGGTGCGGTTATAGAAATTGATGGACACCATTATATTGCACACAGACGAGGTCTGGGCCGAGAGGGGATACTTAGATCTGCAGAGCTTAGTTTAGACATCATGAACCGCGCAAGAAAATGCTCCTTTTTTTTTTACGTAACACAACACACACACACTCACACTCTACAACCACAGACATGGTTGTACAGCGAAACCCAGAGACAAGCAAATGTGAGACAAAGCGAACTACCGGGTTGACTCGTAAGTAGAATGGCTCTTTCGCAGCCATGTATGTGGACATTTTGAGAGCCACAAAAGCTTTTGGGTGTTTGCAGGCAACATTTTAGTCCTAATGTAAAGTTGTATTTGTTGGGGCAGTGAGACAGATCAATGCAACCCAGTAATCCCAGCTTTATGAAGGTCATTACATAGAAACCCAGGCAATGTTCTGTCCTTTTTAGATGTTTGAACAATGGGTTGTCCGTCATTGTATGACAGCCAATCACGCTCATGGCTAGATGCATTAAAAAATAGCATATACTACATACCTATTGATATATTTCGTTCAGATCTAAGTTTTTCAAACTATTCTATTATAGGTGACGTTACATTCAAAGCCATTATTATCTGAGCCGGTCCATGTGTAACACTGTTATCGTTCACAATTGGAAGCTGTAGTTTAACAGGGAGGCATGGGAATCCTTTTTTTTTTGTTTTCTAGAACACAAGCCAAAACAAACAGGAACCCAAACTCAAACACACATTTACCCCCCTCAGCTATTCCCAGACGTACTCCATTTTGTCCCGGACAAAACGTGCCACTGTGGCAGGGTAATTAGCAACGTCAAGGTCCTGGGTGGGGAGCGGACCAGGGTCTCACCCCTGTGGGCCTAACATGTGTGCCCTGTTTCCTCTGGGCACCCGGGCCTCCGCCCTTTCACCTCCAAACACACGACAGGGGACAAAGCAGAGCAGCGCTAAAACCAAAGAGCACGAGGTGCTCAGCCAGCACAGCCTGGTTAAATGTTAAGTAAACCCAAACATATGCCTGATATGGCTTTCTTCCTCTCTCTCCAGAGAAAGGCCCAGTTCATGATGTCTAAACTAAGCTCTGCAGATCTACGTATCCCCTCTCTGCCCAGACCTTGTCTGTGTGTAATATTACGGCGTCAGAAGCTCTCTCTCTCTGTCTCTGTCTCTCTCTCTCTCTGTCTCTCTCTCTCTCTCTCTCTCTCTCTCTGTCTCTCTCTCTCTCTGTCTCTCTCTCTCTCGCTCTCTCTCTCTCTCTCTCGCTCGCTCGCTCTCTCCTCTCAAACTCAGTGTTGCCGCGAAATTTCTCTTCCTACAGCTCTCTCCCTCTCTCTCTGCCTGTGCATCAGAAGCTCTCTCTCTCTCTATGTATGTATCTCTCTCTTAAACTCGTTCCCTCTCTCGCTCCCTCACTCTCTATCTCCCTGTGTCTATCATTCTCTCCATCTAAACCCATGTCTGCCTCTTCTCTGATCCTATGTCTGGTTTCTATTGGTCTCTTTAGCAATTTCCTGTGGGGATCCCGGTGTGCCTCCGAACGCAGTAGTGTTGGGCGGCCGAGGCTGGACTCATGGCTCTGTGCTGCAGTACTCCTGTCTGCCTGGAGGGGTGCTAGTGGGTAACGCCACACGACACTGTAAAGAGGACGGGACCTGGAGCGGGGCGCCGCCATACTGCACTGGTACCTATACGATGGAAGACACAAAATACAGCCCTTCCTCATAGTCTGTTAGCCTTGAATGGAGTGTAATGGTGTTTTCACTTTGCACACAACAGGATATGAAGCAAATGTAATACCACATTTTCCGGCTTTTCAATTTCGTTTTGATTTTTATTTGCTGCACATCTTAGACTCCAAAGAGGAAAAAAAAAAAAACGAATTTGGTTTAAAAAAATTAATAAAATCTGATATTCCTTTGGTTGTGCAATATTAATGCAAAAACAGGTACCAAGAGAAGGAATTTGGACCGAGATGAGAATTGTGTAATCATTCTAAAAAACTGTGTGTGTGTGTGTGTGTGTGTGTGTGTGTGTGTGTGTGTGTGTGTGTGTGTGTGTGTGTGTGTGTGTGTGTGTGTGTGCCCGCCCTTGCTCCCCCCGGACCTCCCTCCTACAGGCACCAGCCCGGGTTTCTGCGGTGACCCGGGCGTGCCCATCCACGGCGTTCGCCTGGGAGGGGAGGAGCTCCGAACCAAGAGCCTGCTGCGGTTCAGCTGCGAGGCGGGCTACACCCTCATGGGCTCCGCCGAGCGCACTTGCCTGCACAACGGCACCTGGAGCGGCACGCAGCCTCTGTGTCAAGGTCTGTCGCCGCGCCGATCCCCCGCAAAGCTGAGGCTAACGCGTTAGCATAATGTTTGGTGTGTCCGGCGAGGTCGCTACGGAGACCACCACCGGGCCCCAGCAGCAGAGCAGGGGCCGATTCCAGCGGGCTCCTCAGAAGAAACGTTAGCCTTCTGTTAATGCCACTGTGAAACGCTATTGCCGATGCCTGTCCCTCAGGAGTCGTGCCGCAGCTCCTGAGGCACATAGTACGTCGTCTTGGCAAAGTGAGAAATCAATAACATATTGTTCTACATGTGCGGCCGTTTAATGTCTGACATAAAATGTCTTCTTAGAAAAGAATTGTTCCTTTTGATGTTTTAAGTTAAAAGCAATTCTTCGGTTACAGCCCCCAGTCTGGGGAATCCATAGTGTTTACCAATTTTTCTATCAATAAATATGAGCAGAAGTAGGGCTGACCGAAGACAAGTAGTCTATAACATGATTGATCAAGCTTTAATAACTCAATAGCTTCCAGTGGAGCGGACAGGAGCACTGCCGTCTCCCAGCTGTGTGCTGTGCTTGCAAAGCAAATGGTGTTATTTCGCATCGGCGGCGTTTAAATGTCCCTCTGCTTTGGATGGCTATGGTGAGCTTGAGCATGTCCACAGAGCGTTTTCCTCTGACTAATGCATTCACAGCGGCTCGTCTCATTGTTTGATATGAACCTGAAAAACAGAACTTGAGACAAATGCTACCGGGTTAGCCAATCGGATCTCCCCTCCCTCCCCGTTTTCGTAGATGTGGCCGACACATTGCTGCAGAAATGAACATTTACATCTTTAGTTCAACAGTCAATTTATGTGTCTGGGAACTGATTATGGCGACTAATGTACAGCCCTTTCCCAATGGTGTTGCTTGACTCCCCATGTAAGTGGAAGCCATGCATCCCTAAAGTATAAACTCAACCTTGTTTAAAGCCATGACCAGAACCCCTAGCTGCTATCACGCCGTCTAAATCAGGTCAGGAACCCAATTTTCGGATGTGCAAACGGGACGGGACGTGCTCTGGTTTTAGACAGGCTTGTCTGTTTTGTGTACCTCTATCTCGTCTTGTTTGTCGTGTTTGATTCCTTTTTCGCTTATGAATACAGGTCCTTCCGAGGCTTTGCCTATCCAAGCCTTAATATAACAGCATTGGATCAGGCTTTCATAAATCAGCGTGGTCTGTTTCTACGAGGCCTTTCATTAACCCCATACCTCTAATGGCCTTTTGTGCGTTTGTACTGGGGAAGGGTAGCGTCGGATTTACAGTCTCACGTTCCATCGTTGCGTGTCAATCTCTAACGGATTTTATAGCCGCCTCCAGATGTCTTTCATTAGGAGAATTGTGTTTAATGGCCGAATCTGGAAAGAAAAAAACGATGATAAATCTCCCTCTGTATCAAGAGCACCCACACATGCACACACTTGGCATGAATCCTTTAAAAGGCTACAACTAATGAATCCCATCAGTAGGTGTTTGATTGTTAATGTCTGTCAGCTGCCACAATCCAATTAGCGAGATGTGTCCTGGTTGGTCACTGGTGCCTGGCCTTCCTGTTAAGGCGGAGTGCTGCGTCAGCAACTACAGATCGATGGATCACTGGACACCAAAGTCCGGATTAGCCAATTGAGCTCTGCAGTCACATGCCCCCTCGACCAGCGTTAAGTAAATGCGGTTCACGTCGGGGGTCTAACAATGGCGGTGAAGTACGGCCGGCCGTGGCCCGCCGACGAGGGAAACAGACGAAAGTCCTATGACACTTTGGAGCGATGGAGCCTTTAGAGCCTCGCTCGCGGACTCGGCCCACACTGATGGACTATGCAGATTCGACATCGACGGCCCTTCAGCAATCTCCATTATTCTCCCACAAGTAGACTCAACTTCTCCTTTCATTGTGAGAAAATTAATAACACTTTAAAAAACGGAGAGCGCGCAGAATCCTGTCACTTCTATCTCAAGGCTGTAATTAAAGCGGTTTCCAGGAAGACGGTCTTCCTCCACATTCCACTTCTGTACAGACACGCCGTGAGTGACGGGCGCCGCATCATTAGGGGTTTCATTATAATGAATCTTTATTTCATGTCGGGGTGTTTTTCTCCTTATTTCCCAGCGGTGTCGTGCGGAAACCCCGGCACGCCGGCCCACGGCAGGATAGTACTGAGCGATGGAATCACCTTCGGCAGCTCCGTGGCGTACGCTTGCTGGGAAGGCTTCAAAACCTCGGGCCTCACCACCAGACACTGCACCACCAACGGTACCTGGACCGGCCAGCCACCCGACTGCACAGGTACTCAGGTCTTTAGATTGGTTGTGTACGTATGTCGTTTGATTTGATCTGCCGTTTGTGTTTTTTTACTTAGTATTAGGAGCATTGGTTTATCTGTGGAGGGCCAATATGCCTCGGTAGATGCTGTGAGGGTGGTCGGTGTGTTCGTAACGTGGTGCTGATAATTACAAAAATCTGTCTGCTGGAAGAATAGTGGAAACGGATTATCTAGAGGAACGGAAAACTTGTGTGATTCAGAGTACGATCCAATTTGAGAGCAAATTAAAGAATGAAAGGGAATAATATGCAAATTGGACCTTATCATTTACGGTTTAACTAAATTAGCACTTGTATGTAGTTCATTTTTTGAAATAACTTTTACTTTTAAATGGTGAAATAGTCCCACTGGCTGTTGGAACTCAGTCCCCAGAGTCCTGGGCTAGCCAGTGAAACTGGTGTTCTGTCCATCAGTAGAATTTGTTATGCTAGTTTCCTCGCAGCAGTTTCAGTTTCAGCAGAAAGCATTCATCTGTTGCCTGTTTGCCGGGCAATCAGATGCCTTTCCAGCGTTTCCTACAGCTTCCAGGCCAAAATCAACCACTTCAATTTCAAGTCAAGTTAA
>NC_044061.1:9744882-9777382 GCF_902167405.1 Gadus morhua
AATTATACAACCAAAAAGAATGCAAACATGCAAAAGCCATGTGTGGAACAACAAACTCCTACATGCTATCCATGTAGCAGGTTAGAAAAACATTTCAGTGGGACGTTGCTGATTTGGTGCATTTGACTAAAGGTTGGCGTAATTACAGATAGCTTCTTTTTTTGAAAGCAAGTCAAAGCAACATTCTCTCCTCCCGCTTGTATGCATATAACGATCATAGCACATAGACGCCTAGCATAAGTGCAGTACTTTCCGTAATGTAATGACATTAGCAGGCAGAGCATGGTTGTCATTGATTGTTATGCAGATGGACTTTGATGTGCTTCTGGTCACGGAGCCAGGAGAAGATCACAGGAGCAGGAAGGGCGGGGGGAAACCCCATGTCCCCCGACAGCCTCTTGTTTGTATTGTTCTTAATTTGAAGATTCCGGGCTTTTCTCCCAGGTTCCAAAGCAGACCAGCAGTCATTATGGCATGTAGCACAAGAGCACACGTTCAATTAAAAATACTTACAACCCATATGGTCCTCAAAAAAAAAAGAAAAGAATATAGTATTTTAAGGCCTAACTAGGCCCCGTGTGCGATAGGAATTGGCATCTCTGCGCAGAGGTAAGATGGCGGCTTGGCGAGCCTAAATGAGGCGGCTCGCGGCCTCCCGTGCCGTGGAGGGCGCCGGCCAGCTGTCGGAACTAGGTGTAATTAGCGTACACGTTTTTTTTCATTTTTACCGCCCCCCTAATGCCACCTGATGTTGGCTGAAATCGGTCAACCGTGTCAGGTTTTATTACATTTCCACCCGTCTGTTTTTGGGAGCTGTGCTTCTGGCTACCTACAGTGTCAAACTTGTTTACAGATTATTATTTGTATTTCTTTTCAATTAAATTGGCTTACACTGCGCAAAGGTCGCTATCGTTGGTCTTTCAACCTCAAAGCATTTCGTCCAGAGTCTGCCTTAGACTTCCTGTGTTCTTTATCGTTTGTACTCTGCTCTGGGATGCTTCGGTGTGATCAGACCTTGGTTAAAGACCCTACGTCACGCTCTACACCACAGCAATAGGTTGGATTTTCCTTTCCACACATTGTTCCTGTGTTTCCAACTCCAGCACCATCGCTGGGTGGGAGGAAGCATCGTTGAACTGACCCACAGGCGGGAGGCTTTGGCCCAAGGCTGAACTCCTTCTGACCATCTTTTCACCGCCTCTCCATGAAGTTTACAGCCAGCTAGACTTTCAAGATATATATAGGGTACCCACAGGACCTAGTTTGCTTGGTTTCGCAAATTGGCGATTTATTTATGCCACTACTTGTCGCACAAATCCCTCTTCATATTAATATCTAAAGTCTGATGCCAGACCACCTCAAATCTGGCAGAACGTGCAGGTCTTTCGCTTCATATTTGTTTTACCAATCGCGTTGCCGGAGGAGGCATCTGTAAGCAATTAATTGGCTATTAACAGCAAACCCAAACTCAGGCCAGCACTAGTATATTGAAAAAATGTGTCTGTAAAGGTTTAAAATCAACCACGTTTATCTGGCCACTGTGGAAACACGCTTATCGAAAGCTTCCTACACTTGTTAGAAATGTTTTCGTCTGCAGAATATCTCTGTAACGAAACAGGATACAAAAGTCGTGTTTTGGTTTCCGAGCCAGCTCTGTGCCTTCTCCCCCAAGAAGTTTTGCTGAAACGTAGTAGGACTGCCGGGTCTGGTAGTATGCCACTATTAATCCAATACCATATTAATTCAACACACACATTCTGAGGCGTAAAATTAAATCAACATGTTTCTATTGGACAAGAGAGCTAAACCACGCCATCAAATTGAATTTTTGCCAACTTGACATACTATCAGTACACAATTGACACCCAATCTGAAATCCTACAGACAGTCTATGTTTACATGAAGCGTATGATCAATAGGCAAATAGGATGCAAAATAATCACATGTGTGCATTGCATTCAAGCTGCCGTGCATGCTGTTGTGAACACTCTCTGTTGTTTGGCTACTTCAAGGAGCCATCTTTGCACATTATTCCACAACAATGCTGAAGGCTTAGCATGTTGTCAATGCCATCAGTGCCGAGCTGTGTGTGGTTAAAAAAAATCTATATTTACAGCTACAGATGTGCCAATATTTGAGTATGTATTAAGGTGTGTGTGTGTGTGTGTGTGTGTGTGTGTGTGTGTGTGTGTGTGTGTGTGTGTGTGTGTGTGTGTGTGTGTGTGTGTGTGTGTGTGTGTGTAGTGATCAAGTGCGGAGCCCCTCCCCAGGTGCATCATGGGAAGGTGGAGGGGAAAGACCAGTCTTGGGGCTCAAGTGTCAGCTATAGCTGTTTCCATGGTTACCAGTTGTCCAGTCCTGCCGTGGTAACATGTGAGGGCAACGGGACGTGGAGGGGAGACATCCCACAATGTCAACGTATGTAACTCATCTTAACCGGCCATAACATCCAGTTAAAAAGCCAATTATATTTAAGTAGTGCTGGTTTTTTTCCGTATCATAATATCGTTGATGCATGTAATGAATATTTGAGTAGCGTCATTACAAAATAAATCACAAATAGATTCATGCCTTGGTTTGTTTTATGGATTACGGATGGCAAAAAAAAAGTACTAAAAAAGTTTTTTTTTGTATTATACATCATAGTTTAATTGTTGTATTGTTTTATGTTTTTCTTGCACTAAAACACAGAGACAAATAGCTTTAATGGGTAAACATACTGAAACAATTCTGTTAGAATCAAGCGCAGATGTGTGTATTTCAGTACTTATTTTTTAACAATACATCTCTCTGCCCCCACAGCCGTTCTTTGTGGCGACCCGGGCTCACCTGGAGGTGGTTTCAGAGAGGGCAAGATCTTCACCTTCAGGTTTGTCCTGCATGTGCCTCTCCCCGGCTCCTCATTGACGTGGATCCCTACTTTCCTTTAAATCCAAGCGCCTGCCAAATGATGGAGTGGTTCATAGTGTATTTGCCTTGACATGTTCCAGCAGTGTGCTGGTTTTACTGGCAGTAGGCGTTCCCAGTAGGTAAGGGCTGGTGTACACCAAGGTAGCTTGGTTTTGTGGTTTTGTTTCTGATTAATATTCGGTATCAGTTTTCCTTACATATAGCCGGTTAGTGGCGATCGCGGTCATACGGACCTGTGTAGGTTTCATGCAGGCGGCTGCCTAGGTAGGTAGTAATGAGGCTGTGCTTTCAACTGGAGCACTGGAGGGGGCTTTTAGTAACCATACCCTTTGCTCGCTTTCTCATCCATTTCACTTCCTCCGAACGTCTGAAGGTGTTTATTAATTTGCCTTGTGCAACGCAGCTTCATTAATCAGGAAGGTTTCAAACCCCCAATTTTAATATCACAACATTTGGATTTGAATGAACTGAAATAAAAAAGCAAAGCATTATAATTTGTGTTCCTCTCCCGTTGGTCCCTTTGCATTTAGCAGAAGTGTAGCAGGAGTGTTTCTTGCTCGTTCATCATTATTAGGTACAGCTTACTATCTAACTCTGCACTTGTTCTACGCGGCAGGACGTAGTGATAAGGGCGTACAACATCCAGCCCAAAAGGTTCGGGGCTCAAAACCCCAATTTCCGCACTCTACCTGGAGACATCCTTGAGCAATACGCGCGGCTTGTGTTTTCTGGGGCGTTTTATCGAATGCTTACCAAACATGCGTTTTGATCCGCAGGTCTGAGGTGCGGTTCTACTGCCACCCCCCGTACCTGCTGGTGGGCTCTCCTTCCAGGGTTTGCCAGGCGGAAGGCAGCTGGAGCGGCCAACATCCCGCCTGCATAGGTATGAAGAAACAATACCTACCAGTGTCTCCCCACCACACATGAACGCCGCCGCGACACGCTAAGGAAGGGAAGGGACGAAAGATAAATGAAAACAGTGGTTAGTTAAAAAAGAGGCGAGACGGGGGGGGGGGGGTGGTGGTGATGGAAGGGAGAGTTTAATGTTTGGTCTTGGGAGGAGAAGGGCAATTGCAGAGTGTGTAAAAACAAAGCGCTGGCCGCACTAACAATTAGAAATGTTCCACAGCGGGGTCCTGACAAGAAAAGTTTGGAATTGGACACAATTGTAAATCAGTTCTGTAATATTGCAGTTTTGGGGTTGCTTTGTTTAGTTCTTTGTATGTTGTATTAATTTGTGTGCGTGTGTGTGTGTGTTTCTGTGTGTGTGTCTGTGTGTGTGAACGTGCGTGCACATATGAGAAGATCCAGCGCTCAACATCTGCCGTGACCCAGGAATCCCAGCGTACGGTATCCCTGTGATGGCCCAGGGTTTCCAGGTCTGAAATACACCCGTTTATACTTCATTAAGTTATTAGGCCAATTATTGTTGGAATATAATACTTTATAATTCGTTAAACTATACATTCAATTATTATGGAGCGATACAACTTCATAGTTTATTAAATGCATACAAAATTATTCTTATGATAAAATAGTTTAAATTACATTTCATTATGTATTGTTGGAATACATTATGAAATGAATTAATAATGTATTGTTGAGATACATAAGTTCAATGGATACTAGAGTATATATTACAGGCTACTTACTATTCAATATGAGTCAACATCAGAAAATATTACCTTATTCAATGATATGGCTGATACTATTTCAGCCAGTATAGTGAAGATATGTTGTGTTGTGGGTGAACCTCTTGTTCTTTTATTTTACTTCAAACTCCAGTGATAATACTCAACTCTGAGCTCCACTTTCACTACTCGTGAGAGCAGTGCTGTGAATGACCATAATATGTACTTTGTGGCTCTCTGAAAGGCAGAACGGGAACGGAACATTGGGTAATATCCCTCGATGAGCCCAAATGATTGTAATAGTAGGGTACCCTGCCACTGATTATGAGGGGACATTTTGTTCCGGCTTGGTGAGCGCTGGTACCAAAAACAATTATGCATAGCTAATTTAAAGTGGCCCGATGTGCTGATGACCATGCACTGTTATCATAATAACGATCGCACACTAACCTGCCACAAGACCCGGCTCATGATCAAGTGCATTGTGTGTGTTGGTTATTCAACTGTCCGGATTTAAATCATCCACGCCATTCCCACGCCATTCTGTTCTAATCCACGATAAGATGTGCTTTTATCTGTAAATAATACACATCTCCCACCACTAGAGTTTTCTGTGGTATAAACAATTAGCCTAACATCGCCAGACCAATACGCATATTAGTCAAGAACCTTTCAGTTCATTTTTTATTTCCAAGTGCCGTGGCGTTGACCAATTTGCTTCTAGACGCAGTGGGATAGACCTACAACCAATCAGAAAGATGCAACGTGTGCCACATGGCAGCCATGTTGGTTGTTTATGAGAATGCCTCAACAACGCTTCCAAAGGGCGCCTCTCTGTAAAGTCAGTGTATCAAACGGTTGGGATTGGCCCGAACAGGGCCAGTTCTACTGGAAATCTGTCTGAACTGGAGGGGGAACCAGACTCGTGTGCCAGAGCAAATGAAACATGAGCTCGCCTTATTTGTTTTTTCCAAGGCCGATAGATGAGTTTTGGTTTAACAACGATCATGCTTATTATTATTTAAGCACTTCACTGTTCACTTGACGAGGTGCTGAGTTGCAACTAAGTTGCTCAGTGGACTAGCGCAAGGTCAATTTTGTTGAAAAATGACTTACCAGAGTGCAGAGAGTGCATAGTAGTGTGTGATACGAAACGCGCCAAAAGGAAACGGAACCAAAGTAGTACCTAACCGTGTGATCATTTGGTAAGGTTGGCAACAAGATTTCCTTCAAGTGCCGAAAGAACTACCACATCCTGGGCTCCACCACCAGGGCCTGCCTGGAGAACCTCACGTGGAGTGGCACTCAGCCCGAGTGCATAGGTAAAGCATGTCTACCGCCTCCCTGAAAGCCTTTTGATGGTATGCTCATGATCATTAGGATTGTTTTGGTTCAATTGCAGTGTTCTACCTGTAGTGCTGTTCATATTTGTAGTAGCTGCTGCAGTAGTCAATTTAGTTAATGTCGTCACTGGAAATCAGCGTCTACTCCAACTCCAGCTCTCGAGTGTATTGAATCCAATCCAAATTGTGATTGTTCCATTGTGTTGTTTTCACTCTGTCTCTGTCTCTCTCTCTCTGTCCCTTGTATGTCTCTCTCTCCCTGTGCCTCTCGTGTTCCCTCTCTCTCTCTTTCTCTCTCTCTCTCTTTCTCTCTCTCTCTCTTTCTCTCTCTCTCTCTCTTTCTCTCTCTCTGTCTCTCTCTGTCTCTCTCTCTCTCTCTCTCTCTCTCTCTCTCTCTCTCTCTCTCTCTCTCTCTCTCTCTCTCTCTCTCTCTCTCTCTTTATCTGGCCCCCATCCCTCTCTCGTCCTCCGCGTCCCAATCTATCTATTCATCTGCCCTGTTCTTGCCGTCTGCTTCCCAGCCCACTCATGCAGGCAGCCGGAGACCCCCGGTAATGTGGATGTCAGGGCGCTGGATCTGCCAACGCTGGGCTACACGCTCATTTACTCTTGCCAAGATGGCTTCTATCTGGCCGGTGGATCAGAGCACAGAACCTGCAGGAGTGACAGTAGATGGTCTGGAAAGCCCCCACTCTGTAAAGGTAATGCTGTGGTGGGGGGGGGGGGGGGGGGGGGGGGGGGGGGTTGTTTAACTTTAATTGGACATTTATTAAATAAATCCCAGACCACGACAAGTCTTGCTCATTTGGGTGATTTAGCGCAAGAGAGAAGGAACATTATATTATATTAATGAGAGAAATAACCTATGAGAGATGGATCCTATTAAAAGGCTTTTTAAATGTTAGGTCTGGGGATCTGGCTTAGCCTTATGACATCCTTCGCCGCGCGTTGCAATGTAGCAGATTGCGAAGACACGCCATCAGCGCTCCGTCAAATACTCTATTACCTCGCACCAAATCAAAAGGGGAAGGCTGTCATGGAGGTGCCCGTCCAAAACTCATGGCTGTTTAATTCTTGTAGTTGGAGTGAAGGTGCAGCCCAAACCCATGGAGGGAGACTCTGCAATCCAGAAGAACAAGATTCGCGGTATGTGAAACGGTGCCCTCGGATTCCACCCTGAAACTGCCCGATTTTTAACAGAGCTGCATAAAGTAGCAACCATCTTTAAATGCACTTTCAGCAAAATAAAGGATGATAACTTTAGGAACTGCAAGTGCATGGCAGATGGTTAACCAAAACAGATTGCACGCTGTATGTATTGCGGGCTCAAAGTGGTTGTAAGAAACAATGTTAATATTGATGAGCATACAAAGAAAACGGTTTTGGTTAATTGACAACCGCTTCCAGATTCATATTTAATAATTAAAAAACGAATAATTGTTTCTTTAATGTACTTTTCCCTTTATTTAAATTAAACTAATTTCAAATGTTCAAACCCAGTTTATAGTCGCTAGAGTTGAGTAAAGCATTCAGTCGGGGGGGATTTAAATAAAACCGTTGGTCTTTCTTTTGCGGGGTTCAAGTGTGTATTGTAATTCAGCACGCCATATGCCTTGTGTTTTTATAGTTCCAGTGGATGTGTTTTCTCCTAACTCTGACTGGAGCGGCTTCTACGAGTACCTTGGGAAGAGGCAGGCTTCTACGATTACTGTAACTGGCTTTAACGCTTCCAGTGGCAGAGTTAACGTGACTTTATTGGAGACCAGTGGAGTGTCCATAAAACTATCGGGTAAGACCAATTATGATGTTCTGTTACTGTGCGCCGAGTTAACGAGGAACAAGGTTCATTCTGGTGGCGATATTACAGTAAACTCGTAAGGCATTCAGCTTTTTTGGGGTGCCCTATAAGTTACTCTTAAGTTTACTCGCCAAAGAAAGATAGTTTCAGGAACGATGGAAGAGAGTAAATGTAGTTAAATTCAATTTATTGCTACCATAAACGTGGCCCTGCTTGATATGGGCGGGTAGGCCTATTCACAGGCGTTGAGGATTTCAGTTGATTTATATTGTTTCCAATGAGGTGCTGAAGATGTTAAGCCGTACTGTGGAATGAAAAAAAACATTTTTCCAATTGTATTGAAGTAGCCTAATTGAGAGAGAAAAACTCTCCTTTGATTGGTCTTTTTGTCATTTTCAAAATGCCATTTTAGTTTAATTGTAACCTGAAGTTTGTTACCAAAGTAATGCAATTCTATCCTCGATATGGCCATCAGGTCAGTATTTGGATAGACATGTAACTAAGTATTGTGCCAAAAAAACTAATAACAACAATAATAATTAGTAATTACCCTTTAATGTAATAATGCTTAGTGAAGAAAATGGTCTACTATTCAATATCTAAACTCTTTCTTTGTACATGCCTATCCACATGTATCAGCAAAATGTGTTTTTGTATTTAATTTTTGTGTTTCATTTTATCCACTTTTAGGTTAATTAAAACATTTTCTTGGACATCTTGATCAGTGTCACAATCTGCCTCATCTCTCTCTCTCCCCCTCTCTCCAGGCACATATAAGTCAGAAGAAAACCAGTTATTGCTGAAAGTCTACCAGATAAAGGGCCCAACAGAGCATTATTACAGCAAGTTTAAAAATGACAACTGGGCTATGGATGGTTATGTAAGCCATTTCGTTTTTTTTATGGTTAATCACACCACTATTGTACTTAAATCAGGGTTAGATTAATTGTTTCACTGCTTGGCTATTCAGCGATAATACTCGATGTAAAGGGACTTTTGAAGGCAGGGGCTGATGTGCTGAGTATCTGAACACATATCACACTTTTTCCTTCAGGTCGCTGCAGAGGCTGACCAGAAGTCGTATGTTTACCAAGGTCACATCCATAGTAAAGACTTTGGCAAATTCTATCTTACCAAGCAAGGTAGGTGCCTAGTCCCCAGAGCTATCAATGGCAAGATTACAATAGTGTGTAACAATAAAGAAAACTTGCATTGCATGCATTGTGTTTGAAACCATCCAAACACACGTGTACACATGTTTCTATTTACTAGGTCCTGTAACCACGGTGGTGGATCCATCCGGCACGTACACCAGTAGCAGTTCTGTGGCGGCGGCCATTTTGGTTCCCTTCTTTGCACTCATCCTCTCCGGCTTTGCCTTCTACCTCTACAAACACAGGTGAGCCACGTCACCTCGGCTCAGAGCCAGCAGTTGCCGCCCTCTTGCACTGCTTTAAAGGCAAGTACACTAGAGAACATACACACGCACAATATACTAGAATCAGATGTTAAGTATTCAATCAGAGTGTTCAGTCTCCCCTTTTATTTTTACCGCCACATAATTCAGTTTTACTTGACAATACACTCGACAATAGAGCCACTAAGTATGTCTTAGCATGGTATCCATTGTTTGTCATACATTGTGAGGAAGCTGCACTGATGGATATTTGTATCAATAGTGTGACTCAATTGTTGTCCTTACTTTTGAGGCATTAAATAGGAGGAAAGGAACTAGGGTTATGAAATAATGTGAACGGAATGAAGAGCGGAAGCCAGAACTCTTTCTGTATAATTGACCACTCTGTGTATACTTATCTGATTTAAGTATGGCCATACCGTTTCCAATTGGCAACCACATCGGAAACTCAATGGCACCATATGCTAGTGATCCCATGCTGGCATTGCTGTACTGCTAAGGCTGCCATCATTTTTATTGACGTGAATTTAGCATAGCATATTGCTAACGGGTTAGCATCGACCACATTGATGGCATGGGAATCCGGCAGAGGACAAGTTAGCATGCCCGTGCTAACTGTAAAGTGGATGGTTGTGTGCAGGACGTTGTCTGCTGACACGGATGACAATGAGCGACCAAAGGACACGTGGGGTCCTGGCGGCAGGTAAGACTGACACCTGTCTTTCACTTGGTTGCCGCTGGCAACCAGACTTCTGCCGGCCCCCACTTCCACTGTCAATCACCCGTGTCACGCTCTATTTTGGTGGAGTCGTTTTCTTTCATGGTATTTGCCATGGAGCGGCAAAATATTGCATCCAAGTAATGTGTCTTGTCTTGTGCTTTTTTTTTTGTTGCATATGCATGAGGCTTTGATGAGGAGGTATTCAACATAGCCACCAAAACGCGACGCTGAACGCAGGCAGATCGTGAGCAGTGAAATGCAATATTTTTAATGAAATGAAACATTTCCAAAAAGGAAGTGAATTATCCGTGTATGTTTGCGTACATGCGTGTCTTGCCTCAACAACATCATTTAAAAGGTGAAAAAAATAATGTTTTCCTTTGATCTCATGTTGTCATGTTCTTGTCAGCATGACATCAAACAACCGATATTTAGCCATGGTGCAAGTTAGACTAATTGAGTGCGGCTTACCCATAATCCTTTTCGGAAAAAAAACATTCCAGACGCACAACAGCAATACAGTTCCAGTAATATAAAAAAAACGATGTAAATATCACAATTCAACATTGCAGCCATTGTGTTTCTGGAAGAGCACGATAGTCGATAGAAAAAAGAGAAAGGCGTTTAAAAAACGCGTTGATTTATGCAACCCCACTTGGCTCTTGCAGAGTTCAGGGACTTTCCTAAGTTGCTTTCGATTTTTCATTGTTTCTGGTTATTAAATGTTGTCCCCCGCCTAACGTTGACTCCAATGCCGACAAGATACAGTATGTTTAGGCCTAGATAAATGGTGGGTGAGGGGGAGGTGAGGACCTTTACGCCCTCTTACCTCTTAAAGCAATGGCTGAGTGTCCACCCTGCTGGTCTGTTATGCATTTATACTGTCAACCCCATTACAAAATAACTTTGTCATTCCCGAGAAAGAATTTACAAAATGACCTCTAAAAGTATAGTAGCACAGCATTTTAAATCAGGAATGTAGAGCGTGCGTGCGTGCGTGCGTGTGTGTGTGTGTGTGGCGGCATGCATTCACGTGTAGGTTTGTAAAGTAATGGGTTGAACATGCACAAAGACTTAGTCACTCCCTGGGGTTTGTTCTTCCCGCGCACACACACACACACACACACACACACACACACACACACACACACACACACACACACACACACACAGACACACACGTTGCCTCCTAATGAGGTCAGAGCAGAACAGCCTCACCACAGCAGTAGTCCTGGCTGCTAATAGTTTCCCGCAGCTTGGGAGAAACTAGTTGTGTTCAATAGGATTACACTCGCGTGATAACCAAATGTTATCCGTCAAAATTGAAAGAGACAGGTCCTGCAGTCCAGCAGCCACGTCCTATAGCCCGGTACAGATCCCGCCGAGCAGACGGTAGGGGTGTCTTTGACGGGTTGCCGTGGTTCCCCGTGTAAACATTGCCGATCAAATTGAATTTGTTTGTTCGTTTCTCTGACTCGAGCCGCTCGGATTGCATTCGATTGAGACACGAGCAGACTCTGAAAAACCCGAGCGAGAAAGCCCCTCCGTCCCCATCACACAGCCCCTCATCCCCGCCGCCGTGGATCTGATATGATTTATGCACCGAGTTCGATAATGAGCGGCCGTTCCGCCTGACCGCGTCCTCCTGACCGTGTGCGGGTGTGTGTGTGTGTGTTTTGCTGGGCGTTTAAACAGCGTGAGTGGATGCTAACCCCCCCCCCCCCCCCCCGTGCTTGTCTCCACCCCCTTGCATCCCCTAGGGCCCGGCCCAAGGTGCAGTTCAACGGCTACGTGGGCCACGAGAGCAGCAACGGCCAGGCGTCCTTCGAGAACCCCATGTACGACACGGCGCTGAAGCCCACCGAGGCCAAGGCGGTGCGCTTCGACACCACCCTCAACACGGTCTGCACGGTGGTATAGTGCTGCGCCGACACCGGGACCACCTCGGACGCTGGGTGTAGCGCCCCCTCCCCTTCCTCACCCCCCCCCCCCCCCCCCCCCCCCCCCCCCCCCCCAACAACCCAACCCCCCCCCCCCCCCCCCCCCCCCCCCCCCTGCAACCTAGCGTGAAACTAGCCTTTCAAAGCTAGGAACCTCCTGCTGCAATGTGGCGGGAAAAACCACACCGGACAACGGACCGGGGAGAGGGAGAGAGAGGGAGAGAGGGAGGGAGAGGGAGGGAGAGACGGAGAGGGAGAGGGGGAGAGGGAGAGAGACGGCAAGCATATCAGGGTGTAGGTGTTCACTTCCTGGTTGTGCCACAGGTGCTGGTCCCCATTGGGTCCGCTTACGTGTTACCATGGTAACCTAACGGGTGTCACGTCTGCAGTGGACGAGAGCAAGCAAGGCTGTCCCCCCCTGTCCGCCGATGTGGGAACGACTCAAACTCGCTACTCGCTTATGGTAATTAACATATCTGGCACCAATTGGAAGCGATGATCAATATTTTTACTTTGTTGAATTACATTACGGATAAAACATGGTGAGTGCCTCATGGGTCAAGGATATGGAAATTATCAGATGAAGATCTCACAGAAAAAGAGAGCGCTTTGAGCAGTACTGAGAAAATTGCGCATTGCTGTGAGAGGAAAAAAAAACAACAACAAGCAAGCGGCGGCCTCGAATTTCATTTTGGAGCCGACTTTCTCAAAGCACTGATCTGAGATTATCTGAGTCATACCGCCCCCTCTCTCTACTCTGCATCCTCCTCCGCCGCCACCTCCTCCTCGCTGATCGCAGCTCACAGCGTGCAGTGTCCCCACCTATACGCGTACAAACATCAGGTAATGGCAGGGGACTGCTCGTGAACGGCGCCACAAAGCCGTCCCCTCTCTCTAACGAGAGGAGACGTTGATCTGCAAGTCTGCTTCGAGAGAGGTGTCCGGGCCAGCAGAGTCACGACAACCAAAATAGCCCCACATCTCAACCAGTGACTTCCCCCTGTGTTTGTCCTTAAACTTGATGTTCGAAAAAATCCCTTACCGGACTGTGCATCTAGTGCTAAATTAGCACTAGTTATCTTGCGATGGGGCTCTGCATCTGAATGTTGGTATTTTGTGTATATACATATGTATTCAAAATACCACAACATCATTTTTGCAAGTTCTGTTTGGTCGAGGTCTTTCACTAACTACTGCTAACTTATGACAGACTTTGGGGTGATTGGTGCACACACACACACAAACACGGTCGCTTGTGCCAGTGTATTCAAGCTACGGTAGACATTAGCTAGCTAGTCAGACGTTATTGAATCAAAGCATCCCCACCACCAGTTGGGCTACTGGTCTGCATCGGTTGTTCAGACCCCAAGCCGGTGAAATCCGGTACCCAGTGGTTGGAGTCATTGGAGCGGTTCCTGATTCAGAAACAGAAAGATCACACTAGATGGACGACCGCCTCGCGTCCTTACCGGGGGACATCGGACCACACCGATATCAACCGTGGCTTAATCCTAGTGCCGTCCGACCGTAAGCCCGCGCCGAAACACCAGTCAGTGAGTGACTGCCCTTCTCCTGCCACAAGACACAATGCATTGACAGACTCAAAGTCTCTAAGAGACACACACGCACACACACAAACACATACACACACACTTGAAAAAACGAGCGATTGATGACATCAAGATGAACGCAACCACTATCGCTGGAGCAGTCAATCAAGCAGGTTGCTATGGAAACTGGCAAATAGTTTGTCTTTTTCCCTGCATTTTTTTCTTCAGTGAAGATAATGATGAACAGATGATATGCTAAACGCCAGGTGGGCCCCCCCCCCTCCACCCCTGATAGACTTCCTGTGACGCTGCTGCCTCTGGGAGCCCCGCCGTACAAACTTTATATCAAACTCCGAAAAATCGCACAAATTTTGCACTAGTGTGTTTTCTGAATGGGTTGTTGAACAAAAAATATAAACAAATCATTTTGGGTATGACATGGGTTTGGAAAAATGAGTCTATTAAATGAAGAATTTATATTGAAAAATGTCTATCTTTAAGAGAAAAAAAACGAGACAGCCGATGACTAAATACAGGGTAACAGTGTTTGTATATACACATCAGTACTATCCCATGCCCCCTGTTGCCAGGAGTTGTGAACATACTTCATGTTCCTTTGCGTCGCGCTCTGTTTTTGTTGTCGTGACAACATGACGTATCCACGAGGGACTGTGATTCTGTTTTAAATTGCCGCATTTATCCTAAAAATATAATTTAATGTTAGATATTATTTTTATATTTCCATTGGTTGTGCCTGAAAGCTTATATTGCAAACTACCCACATATGATAAGGAAAGTTCCCTTGAAAATTAAATTTTTATTACGATTATTTCTGTGAATATTGTATTCATAATAATAATTTCCCCTCTGGGATGAATACATGGGATTATGCATCCTTGTAACTATAAATTCACATTATAACAATTTTACCTTATTATTGATCACTTGTGAATGTGAATCAAAATCTGAATATGGGACATTGTTACCATCGTAATACTAGCATTTATATTTTCATGAAGATCTTCCCTGCAGTATTACCTTCCAGACACAACCCTGTTATTCTGACATAATACTATTTTCTTCAGGTTGAACTCATCAGAACAACATTCACCAGTTAAATGAACGTTCATGTTTATCCAACACGTCTCTGAATCTGTGTCTAACAACAGACAATCCAAGCATTAATCCCCCATAACAAAGTATGTTTTGTTTTATGTTTGTATCACGTGATCAGGATTGGCTGTTGAAGATAAATGACGGATGGATACCAAGACAACAGGCACAATTAATGTTGTCGTCTATCTCTAGTCTCCTCCCTTCTTGTTTAGTTGTTGTTTGACAAATTCCTCCCTTGGACCACCTTATCCGTCTTCTTTTAATGCTGAAGATATCCTTTAAAATGTTTAGCCTTCGATACTTTCATTTCAGACTTACCCGTTGTCTTGGTATTTGTGATCGTGATCTCCGATGTGATCTCAGAAACCAAACTCTGTGACTTTGTGTGATGAGGAATTTAGTAGAACTCAAGCCCCTTGCAGTCACATGGAAAGCTTGTTATTTTCGGCAGTGTTTCTTTTTTTATTGTTTATCTTTGTTACTTTTTCTCTCAAAAGATGCTGCACTTGGTCTCGATAACTAACTGTGTTGGCACCGTTCCTCCTCTCATATTCACATTCTGGTCCATTCCCACAACAATTTATCACTTCAGGTGTTCCCTTTTTTGCCCACATGATTTTCCATCACTAAATTATTTATCCACTGCATTTTCTACATATCTTGGTTATTCATTTCAATGCATCCCTCCATGACATACTTTATCTACCCATCCACACACTAGACTTGCAAACATACATATCCATAGATCCTTCAACATACATCCACATGCATACATATTAGTAACTAGTATTCTATAATTCATTGCGAGATTGCTCAACTAAAGGTCTGTATTCAATTTACTCCAGGATTGGATTTATGGATTTCTTACAAAAACTATACCTAAATATGCACCACATTACAAATGTATTCAATTTTACAAGATTATTCCAACCATACAACAAGGTCTATCTAGATAGTATTTAATTATTAACAATTCTGTTACGTTTTGAGTTCAGTGCAATACATTTCCTGATAATGTTGAAAATATATGTGAGTTATGTCACATGTCCGTTCTCTGAATGGAGAATTCTTATCTATATTTAATTTTCCCACCACTAACTTCCGGATAATAAAAAGAAAGAAAACGATTGATTGGACTGTTAAGGTGTTGAGTCAATGCATAATTAAGGCCGCTCACTGTTAAATTAGGATCGCAATTGAACCCGTTTCACATAAAGATGAACACTTTTAGGATACTACATCATCAGATCACTTATACGAATATTAATATATGACAGTTATTTCCCAATACTAACACTAAAATAAATCAGATGGTGTAGGGAGATATAGTAATTGGGATGGCTAAATAGGGTTGTGAATTAATAAAACTGGTGTTCAACTGGCATGATATTTATCACTTCTGATGCCAACATTGATAAGTGATATCTTGAAATATCCCTACATATATTGATTAAATATGACTTAGGATAGATTCATGACTTTGCACTTTCATGTGGACCAATCGACCATATTTTGAAATCCTCTTTAGTCAAATGTTATATGATGGTCACAGTTGGAATGAATCTTAGGGGTAGAACAGAAGCCCTTACCATCTGCCTTGGCGTGCCATGTAATCAAATCCCTAGTGTCTAGTCTTTTAAAGCTACTGCTATACGCCTTTATCCACACACATACAATGAGGTGTGTTCCTACGGCAAAGAAAATCCCCTTTAAATAAAAAAGATTCACAAGACGCCCTTATCATACCGCAAACCAAAGACTTCACTGTGGAGTAAAAGGTTTTAACATTTGCCCTGTTGTGAGTAATGAAGGACATTTCCGCTAAACCACGATGCACAATTTGATCAGAATGGTCAGTTTGAAAGCATGGCTCACCTTTTCACTTAAGATTTAAATATCCATGTATTTTTCTCTGAAATATACACACTATTTTACACATACTAGAATATTGCTTATTATATTAGTGTCTTACTTCACAGAACACATTTAAGTAGAATGAAAACATGAACATCTGAATTGGAGATAAGGAATATAGATATTTATTTATATAATTATAGAAAAATCTATAAAATATTACTATGTAAAGAGAGGGTCCCTGGCAAAAAATCAATATTGAAGTATGTCTAGCTAAAGAGTCTATCAGATATATTATATTTTGAGGTGAACAGAAATGCAGATTCATGTAGATATCATTTATATGATAACATTAACATAGTGAGTCAGAGTGCCTGAGTGTGTGTCTGTGTGCGTGTGTGTGTTTAGAATAAGCCTACCTTGATTCTCGAGGCAGTCACAACCCAACATTATTGGTAACCCAAGCCTATATTCTTATTCGGTTACAGTTCGGTCGGCTAGCTTGAACTTTGCCTCAGGATGTAGGAGAAGTCCCACTTCTTCGTTCGTGGAGAATTGTGAGTTGACCACAGCCCTTGAAAATGAGCAATGCAATCTTTATCCGAATGGGAATACCTTTCAACACATCGTAGTGTCATATGCACACACACAAACGCAGTGTGCCCCACTAATGTGATCTGTTACCATAAAAATAGGACAATAACACAATCCTGACCGACGCCTCCATGGACTGAATGGCCATTATTCATTGAAAGGTTCATCCTCACTGCGGTTGTCATTCGCACCGTCATCAATGTCACATCTCATCTTGTGCTGCTGAACTTGAAGTAGGTACAAAAGAATAAACACGTTTTTGTACAGAAATCTATTTTTTATGGGAGTTTGTAAAAAAAAAGAAAAGAGAAACAACTTATTAAACATGCTGTACTTTTTACGATAAATGATGTAGGTAAGACAAAATGTTCTTGAACATGAGAAAAAAATCAATGTTTTTACTATTACACACAATGTAAAAATATATGGTTTAAACTGAGTATCAAATATCGACTTCTGTCTTATGAGTTCTCTGTCCAACATGGCTGCCTTTCCACAGGAAACAGAAGGACTCTTCCTGCTGGAGGTTTCACAAAGGGAAACCCATCAAGCTAGCAATGTAGAGTTAAAAATGTAATACCACTCCAGTCCTTAAAAGAGATGCGTCATTTACAGCACAATAAATCCACAAGTTAGTTTTCTGTTGAGATATGTGCTAGATATATTGCACACTGAGATTTCTGTAGGCCTATGAATTTCCATGGACGTTTCATCCTTTGTTTCTTCATGTCTGGACAGGAATTGAAATGTTTGAAATTGTTAGTTTTATTTATTGTTTCTAACATTATTTTCTAACATTTCCCACATACTACTAGGGAACATTTTATTTGTGTCCGTTGCAATGTGTTGGAGATGAAACATCTTTTTAAAGACTGCTCCTGTGTGAGAACATTGCAGAGCTGAATGTTTGTCTTCTGGGAGCATAGCACGGTAAATTGGTTGTCTTTACAAGGGCACAAAGGATTCTAGATGATTCTACTCCAAAATCGGATTCCTCTGTAGCCTTTAAAACAAACGGAAAACCGGTTCTGTGACATTCTCCAAGTAACAGAGTGGGGTTATGAAATTAGAAAAAAGTTTTTATTCCTAGTTTTTTTAACTTAACTGCTGTACAGCTCAAGAACTGTATCTCAAAAGTTTATTTTTTTTATCATTTGCCCCAGGAAAATATAATCCAATGGCTGGTAAATTATCGATGAGGATAGCATTTTCAATGAGAAACCAAACAGGATTATTTTATTTCTAAACTCATATCTATACATGTGGGGAGGGGGCCTACGTCAGATATTGTATATGAATGCAGCCTTTAAACTTGCTGTTAAAGAGACTCTGTCACACTTTATCTATCAGCTATTTTGAAAACATTATTTGAGAATAAAGGTTTTTCTACAATATTTGCTCAGTTGTGTGTTGGTTATTTTGCACCTTCAGGTCGAGGGCTTTCAGAACTCAGGAACACATTTAGCATTCAGCTACCAATCCCGGCTCCCCTGTGGACACATACCTGCCACCCTTTGTGGTTTCTATAAATTATGACGAGGATGATGATAAACACACAGTCAAATTGGTAAACGGTAAAACAAATGACTTGGGGTGACATTTGCCCCAAAACAATAGCTTACAAATATACATTCCTCAACGTACATCCGTTCTTGTGTGGAGCCAATTGTCTGACATGTTTTTCTGTGTTTTTTTGTGTTTGTAAAGGCATGCTGCATTTACTCTGCAGGTGTGTATGTGTGTGTGTGTGTGTGGGGGGGGGGGGGGGGGGGGGGTGCACAATAGACATAGCGAGGGAGGTAGTGTGTGTGTGGGTGTGTGGGCGTGCTTGTGAGGGAGATGGTGTGTGTGCGGGTGTCTGTGTACACGTGTTTGAGAGAGGCTCTGTGTGTGTGTGTTTGTGTGTGAATGTGATTGTGTGTGTGAGAGAGAGGGAGATGGTGTGGTTGTGTGTGTATGTATATGTGTGTGTGTGAGAGAGAGACAGAGAGAGAGAGTGTGTGTGTGTATGAAAGTGGATGACATTGTGTGTGAGAGGCTGTTTCTGTGTGTGTGTGTGTGTCTTTGTGTATGTGCGTGTGTCTCTTGGTGTGAAGACAGTAGTAAGACAGATGGACTCCAGTGATGCTTTATTAAACTGATCTGATAACGCAGGATTGTTTTCTGCTGTCTACAGAAACGGAGCGAGCTAGAGGAAGCCCAGCCACATGCAGACACATGCAGACACAGGTTGACATAGCCCCTGGAATATAAACAAAACCCTTAACCACACACACAGACACACAAACACTTGTACAAATGATTGTGGCCAACTGATTACAACGCCATATCGACCCACTTCCCCACCACATGTTGTTACAGTACCTGAAATATTGGCAGCATTATCATTACCATTATCATTATGTAACAGTGTTTATTTGGAAGTGATCAGTTCCCATCCGTGTGGCTCAATTGAAAGACAGCTGGCCTAGCTGCTGCTGTTGGAGGAGTCACGTCGTCACAGTTGGTCTGCATTGATTTCAGCTGTATGCCTGCCTTTCTTTTTCATTAGTTCCTTCATTAGTTCATGGCATTGCACAGCAAAGTACTGTATACACTTAGATACTCGGTTGGGAGTTCTTAAAAGACAAGACGAGATGTAGTTATTTCTTATTGCTGAAATCCCCCAGCGGGGAAAAAAACAACAACGTTTTCCCTCTCCCTGCATACATGTCCCTGTCAGGTGTGTTTTCCAGGAGGACGCTTCTGGTTCTATAGACTGATAAACCAAAAACACATGGAAACAAGTCACCAAGCCACGAGAATGTTCCTTCAGCCAGCAAAACCCTGCCTATAGATTATTCGCTTGACAGATCTTTGCAAAGGGACAGTGAGGGAGAGGGAGTAAACAAACCACACCTTCCAATACAGCAAGATCTCCCCTGAACATCATTTAACAAAGATGTTTCCCAGAAAGGTCACGACTCCCCGTACAGCACGCTAATTATTTCCGCTGACAACGGCAACAATGCGCTTCTGAAACCGTTTTTAATGTCTTTTTTTTAGACAACAATGGGGGTCCGGCGCACCAAAGGTTAGCCCCCCCATCCACCGCTATCTCCACAGACAATAGTGTCAGGGTAGATACACCGGTGCTTTTATTTATTATTTCCTTTTACAAAAAAAATGCCCCATGAATTATGCCGGTCTTTATGTGTTCCCTGCTCTCATTGCTCAAATTGAGTACCAAGTAGAAGAATGAAAGGACTAGCGGAGGTCAAAATAAGTCATTGGGGTCTTTTCTTTGGGGGGGGGGTTATTCGTTGGCGGCCCGGGCAGTGAGTGACTGCGTGCGCACTGATCCTTGGGGAGTTCCTAATTCAGACCCCAGTTCATCTGGGTGGACAGGTGCTTAAAAACATATTGTCAACAAAATTGCCTCGTGTGGGAGGAAAAGGGCACAGGCTCAGGACCCCTGAAGTCTTAAGACACGCTGGCCAGCGCCACAACTGTTTCTGTGTAATTTGTGCTTTATTGGTCTGCCAAACTCACAGGAGGGTTTACCCTGACCCAACGCTTCCAGTGGTAGAAGTGGTATTAGCTAGAAAGCCAGGTTGCCCTTTGTTTTAGTTCCTTAGCCTTCACAATGACAATGATCTGATTGAGACTAATAACAATAATCACATGGAGGAGGGATGACATAATTATCAGAAAAAAAAACACTAATAGTAATAATTATCTCGTTGTTTTGGGCCTGAGGGCCATCTCAGACACCTGCGCTAATTAATTGCTCAATATTCCCTCGGCCGCCACAGAGTGCCTTTTAATTGGCTCTCGCCGTGTGCGGCGTCCCTCCATCGCCACTCAACAGCAGCAGATGGGTGCTGATGTGTTTTTTCATGAGCCACGAATAGTTTCCGTCTCAACCCCTACATATCCATCGCCCGCGTAATCCGAAGCCAAGCCATGAAACCAGGAATTAACACGTTCCTGGTAACCAAAGGTCACAGACGGAGTCAGCGCACGGAAAATCGTCCATACTGCAGCCACCTCTTTATCCCCCGGTAAGCCAGGGCGCAGTCTCAGATCCCCAGACATGGATATACAGTTCATTCCCAGGTCTAGGCTAAGGGGCTAGAGCTTTTTGTGTCAGCGCTCCTATGCACTCCAGGACAGACCGGGGAGATGGAGCTTGTCTCGTCAGTTCCCCAGTCGGTAACCCCCCCGTCCCCACTGTCCTCCCTTCCTCCTTACGACTCAACCTTTCATAAGAAAATTGCCTTATCATCTCATCCAATCTTCTGACAGTAATCTTCATAATCAAGTTTTCTTTTCTTTTTTTACTTGTATCCAGTTGTCGTTATTTATTTGTGCGGTACTACGCGGTAGTACACAGTATGAATACTACTTCTTCTAAAACTCTCTGGTCTGCATTCTACACTACTGTCTGCATCCTACCTAGTAAGTGGTCTGCACACTGCTATGACATGATCTGCCCGCTACGTGCTCTGCATACTGTTACTACTACCACTACTACTACTACTACTACTAGTACTAGTACCACTGCTTGGTTTGGTGCACAGCTAGGCCGCTTCCCAATATCGTAGGGCTCGAGCCGTAATTAAAACTAGGCTAGGCAATTGTTTCCAGAACAATCTTTTGTCCTATTTGTTGAAAATATCTCTGCGTCACGATTATCGGACCAATAAAAGAATGAATGCCAGTGTCTCTGGCTGAGGAAGGCCTGTGATAAGCCTGTCTCATCATTTCTTCGACTCGATTGAGATGATTGAATGGCCTAGCTGTCCGTCTTCCTGCTTTCTCCGGCTATACGCGCACAATCTGCATTTGCGCTCATTGCACATGACCCGAGTTTTACAGATACAGATGTAGCTACGGATTACTTTATTGATCCTGGAGTCAATGCAATTATTCTTATTATTATGTAATTATTCCCCAAGGCTAGGCAAACCTATTTCTGCCGAGGATATTTTCGGTTGGATACTTTCAAATCTATCATACTCTGGCTGGTTTCCCCAAATTGCCTACCCAAGCTTTAAGGTTAGGTCGCCACCATCTATATTGGTGTCTTTACCAGTTTGCAGCTCATCTCCTCTTCTCTCCGCACACATAAAATACTAGAGCCGTGCGGCAAATGGTAGGAGTCTGTCGGACGTTAAGTTTTGATCAAAGGCTAACTCGTCTAGGAAGATGTGTTCGTTTAACCGTGCTCTTTGCCCCACGGGGGATCTTGCGAATGGTTGTGAAAGAGACTGTGGAAATGTAAACAAAGAAACCACATCACACTTCTACCCCTCTTCCATACAAGTTCTTTGTTGTAGTGTGTAGTATGCTTTTACCCGTGTACTTCCAATTACAAACATAAGTTAGTGGTTTGAAAATTGTTAATAACACACAATAGCATACACTAACAAAGTTTGACTGGATTTTGTTCTATTCAAAAACCATATGAGCAAGTAGTAGAACTAATAGCCCCTTTCCGGAATCATCAGCGTTAATCTGTTCGACTATACAAACCTTCCCAACCACCAAACCCTTAAGTTGTATTACCTCACCTATGCGTCTCTCACTTTATTTTACCTTCCCGTTTCCCCTTGCCGTAAGTCATCTGTATCAAGGGCTTTGGCAGGGGCAGAGCAGCGACGCTCTCCAATACTAATGACACACGCACGGCCCGCGCGGCCCCGTGCAATATTCAACCGAAGAGACAAGTTCAACGCCCGAGCCCGCTCCGCGCACTGAGGTTTTCGAGGAAAGGCCTGTGCGAAGCGGACAGATGCACACAATCCTGTCAGGCACATTAAATCAGTTGAGCGAACAAAGATAACTTTGAGAACGAGTGGAGTCAGCCACTTGCTGTGATGCTCGTACGCCCACTAAACCATTCCGCCGCACATTGTCTCTCCGGCACTAAGAGAGGTAGCAAAAAAAGGAAAGAGGCTACATATTTGATCGCATTACTGATCATTTGCCGGCTGTGCTCCCCTTGTCCCCTGAGAACCCTTCTGTTGGTGGATATCCCTTTATTTATTTATCTTTAAAATCTCCCCTGGTCCTCATTGAAGCGCTGCATGGGTCACATTTCTTGGCGGTTCAGCGGCGCGGCACGTGCTAAGCTAATGCGACACACAGGGCTAATTAGCGTCGGTTACGTTGGAAAGGACGGTCCAAACCCCACACAAAGGGAGCCGGAGCGACGGTGATTCACCGATAATTATGTGCTTAAGGGTACACCGGGTGGTGCGTTCACTCCTTTAAGATACCTTTTAATAGACCCCCCCTTGTTTTGAAGGTGTTTCCAAGTCTTGAGTGCTGGGCATTACCTCCTGCGTTTCACTCCAAAGATGCCACCCTAACGCAGAAACCAGGCAATGCGTTGGTGGAGGCAGGAGTACCAGGGCTGGCATTTACATTGTTGCACTGGAGCCTTTTCGTAGATTGATTTTTGTCTGCATTGAGGTCATGGAGACTATCGGCTTGAATGCTATCCCGTGTGTATGTGCATGGATGTTATACAGTGTGGATGTGCATGTATGCTATATTGTGTTTATTTGCATGAATGTTATATTGTGGGTATAGTCATGAATGTTATATTGTGTGTACGTGCACGGATGTTATACAATGTGTATGTGCATGAGTGTTATATTGTGTGTGTTTGCATGGACGATATATTGCATGCATGTGCATGAATGTTATATTGTGTGTATGAGCATGAATGTGTGCATATGCATGCATGTTATATGGTGTGTACGTGCATTTATGTTGTGGCTACTATGGATCCATTCATGGAGGCTTCCCTCCATATTTAACTACTGTGACAATTTCTCATCAAATACCAATGAGACCAAGTGAGCTAATGAAAGGATGGGAAGTTGAACATTGTGTGCACTTTTGTGTGAAAGTCACTCACTGGCATAGCTAATATCTAATATTTCCTCCGCAGAAATTAATAGCTGACGAATAATTTTGTTAATCACTGCCGACAGCACACTTTAGCAGAGCAATGCTCAGAATATTAATATCCCTGACCTAAGGACAGAAGACCAGTACATTACATGATGTCCCTTACCATCATAGATCTACCCAGAACCAGTACTTTCAGTCATGTTTCTGTTCCATTTTATTGATGCTTTTACACAACTTGTTTGTTGTTACTTTCTGCAATATTTTTCTATATTATTTAGTATGAGTCAATTAATAATACAAATTGATTTTATATTCTCATTATTATATAGTTTACTGAACATGAACAGTTAAAGTGGCTAGTGTGCTAGATAGACCACCTTAGAAGACAAGGCCAGTATTATCACTGTGCATCTCTCCTGGCCAACATTACCAATGAAACCATGTATTCCTCACCTCCTCATCTTACCATACAAGTCATCTAATTTTAGTCATAATTTCGAAGCAAACTCATGGTTAATGTCTGTTGTGTGATAGTGAGACAGATGTCAGTGTGAGGCCGCAGCTGGAGGAAAGAAGTGTGGATGTGCAGGGGTTTGTCCTCTTTGCGTATGACAACGTTACCCAGATGTTTCATGAGAAAGGACGACACATGAATCAAGGACACCTTCGGTTTTGGTTACCAAAGCGACAGAACACCTCTGTGACTTTGAGTCATATGTATCTTTGGGAAGAATTAAAAGATCTAGGTTGTCGGAATGCCCTTATTTAAAGACAGAAACTGATGAACAAGATGGGTTGGTTGCAAAAGGGAAACGCATCATTTCACTGGCATTGTCTTTGAAAGAGTAACCAACAAAGAGTTAGTTTAGGTTTTAGTTATCCTTTAGAGATGGGTTTTCCCATTCAAAGATATATGCCCCAAACACCACTTATAACTCACTCTCTCCTTCAATAATTTTGCCTTGTTTGCAGTAAAGATCTTAGTGAAAAGCCACCTAACTACTGTTTTTCAGTTTCTTCCTTTTGCGCCAAAATGCATGTCTTGGGGACACCCGTGTATGCTATTACGCAGTTCTTGTATCAGCCAAGTGCCTACAATGGAAAATAAAAACAAACGCTGGCATCACAGCAGGAGTTCAGGCATTATTATCATCTGGCATCATGTGAAGTTGGCAGCCAGGCAAAGGCTCTCTCGCTTTCTTACTCTCTCCCTCTCTCTCTCTCTCTCTCTCTCTCTCTCTCTCTCTCAGCACTCACAAACCACAGTTCTACATTGTGGTTTGTGTGTGCGCATGTATGTACCATTGTGTCTCTGAGAGTGTGTGTGTGTGTGTGTGCGTGTGTCTTTGCGAGGGGGGAATCCTCTCAGGTAACAGCCTCCTGGGTATGTGTTCATCCTCCAGTTTGCTACCATCTTGGCTTCTAACACTCCCGCTGCCTCTCCCTCCCCAGGTGTCTGTGTGTCTGTCTGCAGGTGTTGCAGGATTGCAGGCTGGCTGTTAGCTTCATGTTTGGAGGGAAACAGTTTGCAAATGTGTGCGATGAACATTGAGGCATAGCGAAGCAGGTGTTTGTACACACACACGCACACACACACACACTTAAACACACTTGCACACACAAACACGCACGCATGCAAGCACACACACCCACCAACCCACACACACACACACGCACGCGCACACACACACACACACACACAAACAGACGCACACACACACACACACACACACACACACACACACACACACACACACACACACACACACACACACACGTCACAGAAACACAAACCCGCTCATCCCCCTCAGACATTATGCATCAGGAAAAAAATCTGCCCACGTTTCTTTGTTTATTTGTGTGCGTGGGATCATAAAAATGCCTCCCGACGTCATATTTACCATATATTTACATTTATCCGTTTTATACCAAAGTTAAGGTTCCTAATTGCCAATGCTAACAGAATTGAGCAGCTGTTGGTGGGACCAGTGTGACCCTGGTGTCTGCTTTTGCAAACAAACTACATCCCGCCAGCTGTCCGGACCCCCGCCTGTCTCCGCTCCATCACTGCTCTCGTCGACAGGCAGAGGGGGGCCGTCTGCACTTCTACCTAGCGGCCTCCGGGAGGGCGGGAGTCCTGCGGGAGTCCAGAACTTATCCAATTCATTGCCCTTAAGCAGCAGACAACGGCGTCTGAAACGACGCGCGGTGTGTAGGCCAGCTGGAGTCGTCTACCGACCATAAGACGGCCGAGGGCATGAATTGGTTCTATAAGATGGCGGGTTGTCATTCGTTTAGGGACTGAACGGGTTAAGCCTCCTTAAGTGAGGCCAAATAGTCCACGTAGAGGGAAACTTTTTACCTTACTAACTGGTCCATGACAGTGAAATCTAAGCTTCTCTGGTTTGGCTGTTAGCCGTAGCCTTAGGAATGACTGGAGCCTAGATAGAGGATTACAAATTCGACAACATTCATTGAACTGTATCCTAATTCGATCTAAGTGTTAATTATAGTTAATAGTGATTTGGAAATAGTGTTGGAGCTTTAAAACCAGTAGTGAAGAACATACCTCTCCACATCCTTCCTTGAAACCAAGCCGTGTGTGTGTGTGTGTGTGTGTGTGTGTGTGTGTGTGTGTGTGTGTGCGTGTGCGTGTGCGTGTGCGCTTGCGCTTGTGTGTGTATCTTCTTGCCCAAGGTCTCTCTGATTATGTTTCTTTAACAGTTCATAAACAGCCAGGATACCATTTATTTGGATAACTGTATTGTTTTCTGTGTTTTTTCATTCACATGGGGCAGTCCACGTGTTTGTGTTATCTGTGCTGCCTGAGATCCACTCACATTGGTGTGTACGCTTTGCCCCAGACTTTGTTAATTCCCCCTTGCATTGTGAATAAATGCATTCTGGTTGATTATGAGTGTGGACCTGTGGTTTACTGGGGCTGAGAAGGGAAAAAAGGGTGTTAAGGAAGGGTCTTACTGTTAAGGAAGAGCTCCCTACAGACTGCACATAGCAATAAGAAGCCAGCTGGTAGATAAAGCCTTGGAAGAAGTTTGTTGGTAGAAACTACAGGGAAGCCAAAGGGAGAGGATTGTGGGAAAGGCATACACTGAAGGAAAACCCTTTTTTTCAAGGGGCCAAGGGTGTTAAACCCTTGGCCAAAAGGTTCTAAGTTCGATACTTACGTGGACACGTCTTCCACTAGGCAGTATGGCCACGAATTTGTGACATGTCTCTCAATGCATAGAACGAAGGGTCGGCTAAATAAATAGGAACAGAAAATGGTAAATTCCAGGCAGAGGACGGTCATTTTAACACTAGTTTGGACTCAGACACACTCACATGCACACGCGCGCGTGCGCGCGCACACACACACACACACACACACACACACACACACACACACACACACACACACGTAACCACGCAGTAACATGAGCCCTTCCAGAGCGACCTCAACAGTATGATGTAAGTGTTTCATAAACATTCAGCTTCTGTCTTTGTTAACAATGCAGGGCATGCGCACAGAGATACATTCACCTACATAGATGCATTCATTCATTCATACATACATTCATACTTACTTACATCTGTACATACATGCAAACATAAACCTTACCTTTCTGGTCTAAAGTGACATTTTTTTTTAAATCTCATACCTTAAACGGACATACACGATCACAATCAAATGTAAAGTTTCTCCTTCTTCAGAATAAATGTGCACATTGTTGTGTATATACATTTGTATGTGTGTGCTGTGTGTGTGTGTGTGTGTGTGCTTGCATGCGTGCACACAGTGGTATGTTTTAAGTATTGATCTCATACACTGGTTTCCAGAATAACGTGTTTACCTTGTTCTGACCACTGCAAGTCCTTTGAGACCGCAGCTGTGGCCTTCACAATAACATTGACTCGAACGCAGCGAAGGTTGCCTTTGAATGCACAGTGAATCTCCAATTTGTGTGTGTGTATGTGTGTGTGTGTGTGTGTGTTTCCATGTGTTGCATTACCTCAAAATGAGAGAGACATAAAAAGGCAGACAGGTACGGGTGACTGCAAAGCTGAACCTCATATTGCTAGAAAGAGTGCATTCACGTGTGTGTGTGTGTGTGTGTGTGTGTGTGTGTGTGTGTGTGTGTGTGTGTGTGTGTGTGTGTGTGTGTGTGTGTGTGTGTGTGTGCCTGTGTGTGTGTGTGTGTGTTTGGGAGGGTGAGGAACTGTGGTCTTTCTGATGATGATTGACTATGACAAGGAAAGTGTTGGGTCAGCTGCCGGGAGCTCTAGGAGTCACATGCACACCACACACACACACACACACACACACACACACACACACACACACACACACACACACACACTATCCCGCAAACATACACATACTTCCATATACAAACGCATACATCTGCACACACACACCCACACACACACACACCTACATGTACACGTACACATACACACATACACACTCACACACAAACTGCCATATACACACACTACACATGCACATACACACGCAGACAAACACACACACTCCCACATACACATTCAAATACACACGCCAAAACCCCACAAATTCCAATGCACCCAATTTTGGTTCCTCCTCTAAACACAACAAAACACAAACCTGGGCATGTAGTCTTTCTTGTCCTATCTTTTGAATTCTTTACATGAAATGTCCTCTGAAGCGCTGATATTCAAGGTTCAAGGTTGGTCTTTATTTTCCCTCATGGGAAAAATGTTTCATGGAGCAAGGGCTTTACCACAGACAAACTTGATATAAATACAGTATAAACTTAGCGCTCTATTATTATTTTGTTATATTTATGATATATAGTAAAACGTTATGGGCATTTTACAGTAAGCTCTTGTACACTGCACTGAGCCATAGATAGGAAGCAATGACGTATTGAGAGGGACATTCACCGTAAGGCATATTCATGACATGCACACCATGAATATATCACTTGCATAGATCACACCTTCATCGCCTAAACAACCTTGGCAATCCTTTGTCAGTCCTCCTGGTGACAAGCAGAACATGTATTCATATCTATTGAAAGATGCGTGTTCCCGATGATGTCTTGATGGCTTTCAGAAATCCACTTTTATGGTTTATGAAGGTCTTTTTGGACACTCATTGGATATTCACAGGGGCAATGCAATACTGCTTAAAGACTGACATACATAACTATTGCCTGAAATGATGTCCCATGCCAACAACTGCCTAATTGACATTGGAAGATTTCAGTGATGCATAGAGTCTCAACCTGTTACGAAAAATGTATCAGTATGAAGAAATGAGTAAGATGACAAAATGCATCTGATGTCGGGCATCAACAGGCTTGCGTGTTCGCATTACCAGCATGGATAGATAGTGCTGAAAGGCCACCATGTGTTGTATTCGTCATCTTGGCTCTTCTTACTAAAAGGGCGAGATGATTTAATAACCGAAATGAAATACTTTATTCATATTCTTGTCAAAGGAAACTGTGAGGGCTCAAGATGTGATGCAGACGTGATGGGGTGACGGTGAAACGCGGACGGTCTATCTATGACACCAGACTCCAAGTTCTGAAAGGGTTCCGCCCTTAAACATGTTCCTCCTCCCCAAACCCTGCCGATCAGGTAATACGGCCCCTACAATTATATCAAGCTAAGATATCGCCCGCCGCGATATATAACGTTTGTGTGTCAATGTTATGTCCTGACAATACCTTTTTCATCTACGGCTCTGACAGTCTCTTGCAGTCATGTTGTGTATCAAATGTTGTGTTCAGAGAGCCCTTATCATGAGGCCAATTCAGAGTTACAGTTGTCCCTTGAAACCAGGTTTACTATTTTATTATCTATTGTATTATATAAAAATATCATTAGCGTGCCATTGTGGTCCAAGGTGCAGATTTGTGCATTCGCTTTTATGTCGTTTATGAATCCGGTACATTAAGCTATTGTTCTGTAGGATGTCCGACCAATTAGTAACAAACGCAGCGACAATAATCCTTCTATTCTCAACTTTATGCTTTGACTGAATGCGTTCCACTTAGATAATAGGCCACTTTATTTTGTCCATATGTCGCTTCATATGTGTTCATTTATCCATCAATTTTTTTCGTTTTTGCGTCGTGCTGTGATGGAATCCTAACATTGTGACCAGAGTATCCTCGCCCCCCCCCCACAACACCATGCACCCTCCACCCCCCCACCCACAACCCCACGCACCCCCCCCCCCCCCCCCCCCAGTCTCCTGCTCATTCCTACGTGGCTGGGGACCACGCTGCTAGCCATCTGATGAATGTAATCGACTCAGTTGTCAGGGCTCTTGTCCCGGACCGACACCCTCCTCTCCCCCTCGCCCCCTCTGCCCCCTTTTGGGAGGAGAGGAGGGTGTCGGAGGAGGGTGTGAGTAGGAGGGATGTAGGGCGGGAGGGGGCAGGCAGGCATTGATTGTCATCCGCATGGCGACACCCTCAGCCGGGTGCACCACCCCACACCGATGACTCCCGGATCAATGAAGGTCACGGAGAACATGAACTGAGACACGCAGTCTTCACCCCGGGGGCCGATAAAGAGGTCAGCGTCAGACAAATACACGACACGAAGCCTTCCGGCGTTGTGCTACTATAGAGCTCCGACTTTTCTCCCCAGAAGGCTGAGCCAGGGTCCACTTTTTGTTTACAAAGTTTGACCGAGGACAACGCGGGTCCCAAGTGTATCACCCTTACCCCCATACACACTCTCCTTCAACATGGGGGTGTCAAAAGGTCTCACCAGGAGATGTCCTTCCCGGAGGGGGTGTACGGGTTGCTAGGCTGAGAGAGGGTCATGGATTGTGGCGTTTTGTCTGCCACTCTACCACAACTCAATTTCCGTGGTGGAGGAATGTGAACAACTTTTGTCGGGGAAAAGCCGAGAACAATAGTGTCAGTTGCTACATGCCCAATCCCCCATAATCATCCTTCTGGCGGCGTGATTGCGATGCTTCTGGATCACGGTGACACATAGAACTTTTTACAAAGAAAAGAACAAAAAAATAATCACAGTTAGAAGAAGACCAAGAGGGCAAAAAACAAGGAGCTCCAATTGAGAAATGATGAGACAGGGAAGTTACATAGGTTAGGTTCAAATGTAAGCAGTTGAGATGGGATTCTATCTTCTCAAAAGTACCAAAAGATGTGGCATTTTAATTATAACATAGTATATAATATAGGATAGGATACGATATTCTTTTTTGACCCCAAAGGGCAATTCGGTTTGCAAACAGTAGTCAACACAGCCAATACACATCATAAAATAAATAAATAAAAAACATAAATACATATAACATACAGTAGATGACATCCTGATAAAATTGTAATTAGCACTAAGAGTTCATCAGTCCTTGTTAAAGTGATAAAGTGATAGTGTAACATAAACATATATATAAATGTGATAATCATAATCATAAACCCCTGATTTTTTGTATTGACAAGTCAATAGAAGACATTCATAAATCCTAAAAAGGAGGAAAAACCATTAAGGTTATAGTGAACAAGAAGAAAAGTCCATTGAGCCAGTTCAAGGATGAACGGCAAAAGGACTCGAAAGATGATTCGAGGTGTTTGCTGCATAGACACAAACAACGGCTTGGTGAAATCATGCCATCTCGTTCAGACAGTTGTACTTTCACATATAGTTCTGAACCACCTTTACACATTTGTTTAATAAACAGCTAACCTGTCGGTCAGTGTCTGTCCGTCCAAATGTCTATTGGCCTGTCACAGTTTTTTTTTCTCTCTCTCTCTCTCTCTCTCTCTCTCTCTCTCTCTCTCTCTCTCTCTCTCTCTCTCTCTCTCTCTCTCTCTCTCTCTCTCTCTCTCTCTCTCTCTCTCTCTCTCTCTCTCTCTCTCGCTCTCTCTATCATCACTTTCTATCTTTCTCTGTCTACCTCTCTCACGCACGCTATCGCTCTCTCTCTCCCTCTCTCTCTCTCTCTCTCTCTCTCTCTCTCTCTCTCTCTCTCTTTTCTCTCTCTTTTCTCTCTCTATCCCCCCTCTCTCTCTCTCTCTCTCTCTCTCTCTCTCTCTCTCTCTCTCTCTCTCTCTCTCTCTCTCTCTCTCTCTCTCTCTCTCTCTCTCTCTCGCCCTCAATCTATTTTTCCCGAACGAGGAGGCAGTGAAGCGATTGTATTGGCCACAGCTGGTTGGCATCATGCCAATATCTCCACTTGTGAGTTGCGAAGCGCGTGTGTTTTTCTCGGGGTGCGGGTGACGAGAGCAGAGACAAAGTGCAATAGACAAAGGGAACCCCCCCTCCCCCCCCCCCCCCCCCACGTGTCACCAGGAGTTAATGCATGTACTCCTGCCTTGCCCCGCTTTGAGCCGAACCGGCATGCAAAACAATGCAAAAATCATTTAGACGGGGAATAGAATGCGTGAGCAGGGGCTGGTATTTTTCGATCGGAATTCTCTGTCTGCAAAGTCCCTCACCACCTGCCTTGCAATTTCACAGTGATTGGAGAGGGAGGTACACCTAGGAAGAGGAGAATGATAGGGACAGAATGAGAGAGAGAATGAGACAGGGGGGAGGGAGGGAGGGAGGGAGGTAGGGTGAGTGGTAGAAGGTCCGGAGGAGCGAGACATAGACAAAAGAGGATGGAACGGAGGTGCGGACGATGGAAGAGGAGACTCAAGGGGCAGAAGGAGGAGAGGAAGGTGGGAGGAGACAAAGGAGTGAGGAATGGA